>NC_072396.2:23318888-23620833 GCF_028885625.2 Pongo pygmaeus
AATTCCTTCCTGGTGGTAGGCTAAGGGAGAGAACACACTGTCTAATTATAGATCCACGGATATTTCTTATATCTTTCAAATTAGTCGACTTTCTGCCATTGAAAAAATTCTCATTGCCTGATGTTTTCAGTCAGCCCATTGCCACTTTTCTCATATTTTATGTATTTTGTCCATACTTCTGGAGTTCATTTGGTTAGAAAACCCTCACCAATATAGGAAATCATTCCATGAAGTTGCAAGAACATCATGATGTCTTAAAAATACTTCTGAGCAGTTTTTAAATCTCTCATATACTTAATGAAACTGTAACAGGCAATCCCCAGTTCCCATCCTGTCTCCAAATTCAGTAGGGAACTTAAGTCAAAACAAGTCATAGAATAATTAATTTACTACTCATAAGGACAGATGTTCCTCATGGCTGACTCTAACTGTGTATATTTAAAATAATCAGGGGTCATTAAAAGGGTTCCACTAGCCTTCTCCAAATAGAGACCCCTCTCATTCTCTATCATAAAGTCAATGTTTCTGAACACTACAATTATTTTCATATTTTTGTACTTCTTGAACACAGAAACACAAAGAACAATTCTAAGTTTTAAAAGTACCTTTTGATTCAAACCATAAATTCCCTAGACTTTTATTTTAGCTTGTAAAATGAAAGATGATGATCTCACAAATCTGAATCTGATCAGTTTATGAGTTTCTTTCATTTTACCCTGATTTAGGCTCCTGTTGGCCTTAATCTTTATTTTAAACACCATACTTCCAGATTTTAATTAAAAACTAAAATTAAAAATTAGATTTTTAATAAATTGGACATTTTTCAAAGATGTGAACTTAAGAAATATTGGTACCACTTAACTTTTCATAAACAATGGAACATACATTCATTCAATTAATATAATACAGATGATGATATTATTTACTCAGAAGGATTGCTTACATATAATTATTCAATGTGAGAATAAATGGTAACATACAATTACTAAGGACACTTGCACGTAAACTCAACGTAAAAACAGTGGTGTGCCTATTTGTAACAGTTTATTATAAGTATATTAAAGTTTATGGTAATTGTGAATACTACACTGGCATTCACAATAATAACAATTTATGTTCTATATTCCCATACAGCTACACTGAGCAGCTAAACTTTGCTATAATCATTAGTATATTTGTAATTGACTTGCAAGTTACAGGCACATTTTTCCTGGCAGAAAATGCACCTTTCAGATCTAATTTTAAGAATCAGTACTACCAAATATGGGATTTATTCAAAGATACCAGGAAGATTCTTTGTATCTAAAACATGCACCTCCATCCTTCAGAGGCCTGGATTTCCAAAATTATGCCCTTTCTTCTCATAAGCTAAATTATTATTTTGTCTCCTACAAAATATAAAACATCTTTTGAAGAAAACATATTAAACCCAATTGGTCAATAATAACATTGTGGTTAAGTTTTAAATTATTTTCTTTGTGATATTTTGACTGTTACTAAAAAAAGACAACATGAAAAAATGCATCTCTCTTGTCCCTTGTACATATTAAGTACTTAATAAATGTTTGCCTAATGAATTCAGTAAATTGTTTATTACCTGCCTGCTCCGTGCCTGACATCATACTAAGAAGCAAGAAAACAAAGTAATCTAAAGGATAATCCTCGACATTAAACTCTAGAGGCAGACACATGTACAACTAAGTGGATTATTCTAGCAATACACACACTATTCTATTGAAAAAAAATTCTTTTGGGATGGATGTCAGAAGAAATGGTAATTGATTTGGGCATAGGAGCATCACTGGACAGCTTTATGAAGACTCAATTTATAGTTAAAATAAAGACAATAATTCTAATGCTTATTCTGGCTAATTTTTAGATCTAAAACTTATGCTGAAGGAAACAGTGATAACAATGATTCATCTCAACTCTGTTGTTTTTTTTTTTTAATCATCAGATTCAACTTCATAAAGAAAGCCCACCTACTTCTAATTAGCAGATTTATACATTTTTAAAATCTTTAAAACTTTGGTAAAATACATGTAACACAAAATTTACGATCTTAATCATTTTTAGGTGCACAGTTCAGTAGTGTTAAGTACATTTACGTTGTTGTACAACCAATCTCCAGAATTCTTTTCGTCTTGCAATACTAAAACTTAACTCATTAAAAAACAACTCCCCACTCTCCTACTTATCCCAGCCCCTGGCAGCCACCATTCTAATTTCTGTCTTTATGAATTTGACTACTCTAGGTACCTCACATAGAGTATTCACATTTTTCACTTAGCATAATGTCCCTCGCAGATAATGCACGTTGTAGCATTTCTCTGAATTTCCTTCCCTTTTAAGGTATACACCACATTTTAAGGCACATACACCATTTTTTATTTATACATGTATTCATTGATGAACATTTGGGTTGTTTCTACCTTTTGGCTCTTGTGACTAATGCTGCAGTGAACGTGAGTATACAAAGATCTCTTTGTGACCCTATTTTCGGGTTTTTAAAAGTACATACCCAAAAGTGAAACTGCTGGATTAAGGTAATTCCATTTTCAGTTTTTTGGGGAATTGCCATAATATTTTCCACAGTCACACCATTTTACATTTCTACAATGTAAGAGTACAAAGGTTCCAATTTCTTCACATAGTCACAAATATTTTCTGTTTGTTTGTGAGTAGCCATGCTAATGGGTGTGAGTTACTATCTCATGGTAGTCTTAATTTGCATTTAACTAATGAAAGTGTGAGCATCTTTTCATGTGTTGTTGAACATTTTTATATGTCTTTTGGAAAAATGTCTACTGAAGTTCTTTGCCCATTTTTAAATTGGGTTATTTGTTCTTTCTTGTCAAGTTGTTGGAGACCTTTTATATCCTACATATAAAGCCCTTATCAGATATATGATTTGCAAATATTTTTCTCATTTCACGGGTTGCCTTTTCACTCTGTTGATTGTGTCCTTTGATACATAAAAGTTTTTCACTTTTATGTGGTCCAATTTATCTATTTTGTCTTATTTTTTTTTTTTTTTTTGAGACCAAGTCTTGCTTTGTTGCCCAGGCTGGAGAGCAGTGGCATGATTACCGTAAACTGCAGCCTCACTCCTGGGCTCAAGCGATCCTCCTGCCTCAGTTTTCCAAGCAGCTGGGGCTACACGCATGCATCACTATGCCTGGTTAATTTTTGTATTTTTTATAAAGGAACAGTTTCTTGCTATGTTGCCCAGGCTGCTCTTGAACTCATGGCCTCAAGTGATCCTCCCACTTCAGCTTCGCAAAGTGCTGGGATTATAGGCATGAGCCACCGCACCTGGCCACTATTTTATCTTCTGTTGCCTGTACTTTTGGTGTCATATCCAAGAAATAATTGCCAATTCAAAGCTTTCCCTCTATGTTTTTTTCTAAGAGCTTTATCATTTTAGGTCTTTCATCCATTTTGAGTTAATTTTTGTAAGGTAAAGATCCAACGTTATTCTTTTGCATGTGGGTATCCAGTTTTCCCAACACCATATGTTGAAAAGACTCTCTTTTCCCCATTGAATTTTCTTGGTACCCTTGTCAAAAATCATTTGATTATATATGCAAAGACTTATTTTGGGGCCCTCTATTTTATTCTACTGGTCTAAATGTCTAGTAGACCTTAGTAGCCAGTACCACAATTTTTATTATTATGGCTGTGTGATAATCACATACATTTTTGCTTGGAATTATGTTCCTGGTAGAGTTGACATAGGAGCTCAGGTATTCTGTCTACTCTAATGGTTACAGTCAGGTTCTTTGCATCTAATGGAAGGAATTACTATCTATTTGAATGGAATCTATTTTGGCTTCATATGAATTACAATTTTTCTCTGATTGCAACTTAATACTAACAGATTATTTGATCCCATTTTTGTTTTATTTTTGGATTCTAAGTAGGTTAATCATTGTTACTACTGGTCGTGAGTTTGTGTTAAAAATGAATACTACCTTCATTACTTAAATTACAGCAATTGTGACCTCCTACAAGTAATTATTTTTATATTTGGTCAAATCCCAAAACTAAAGTCTTACTTGGATTTTTGCTGAGGTATTTTTATAAACATTAAATATTTTTGAGCAGGTTTATTTCAGTTTAAATTATTTCAAAGTAAACAAATTGGTATCAAAATGCAGCCCATATTAAATCTCAATTATTGAAAGCCATATTGGCAAAACAAATTAGTTCAAAATATAGAAAAGCTCTTCTTTGGAACATCAAACAGTTTTGTGCTGTTTGCCAATCTTGCTTTTCTGGATGAATTATCACAGATTGATTTCAGAATTCAAAGTCATTTTTAAAAATTCAAAAATTTTAGAATTTTTAAATTATAGAATATTCTACTTCTTATATGGACCTTGAACACTTTCCAATTAAGGCTGGATATAATCCTAGTTTGAGACCAGTCTGGCCAAAATGGTGAAACTCCATCTCTACAAAAAATACCAAAATTAGCTGGGCCTGGTGGCATGTGCCTGTAATCCCAGCTACTCAGGAGGCTGAGGCAGGATAACTGCTTGAGCCTGGGAGGCAGAGGTTGCAGTGAGCTGAGATTGCACCACTGCACTCCAGCCTGGGCAACAGAGTGAGACTCTGTCTAAAAAAAAAAAAAAAGACTGGATATAATCCTAAGTTTGAAATACCAAATATATCTATGTATAATATCTGCATGTATTTACTCCCAAATTGAATTGTTTCGTTTAAAAAATAAAAATATATGTAGTGGAATTCAAAATAATGTATTTAATATTCGTGTCATGGGTAAACTGGAATAAAGAAAAGAAAGAGGGAAGGGCTGAAAAGCTACTGAAAGAAACAATTGGCTAAAACTTCTCAAATTTGGCAAGAGAAACAACCCTATAGATTAAATATTCCAAGAAAATCCCAAACAAGATAAACTCAAAGAAAATGACATCAAGACACATAATAATTAAACTTTGGAACACTAAAGAGAAGGAAAAAAATTTTTAAAGCAGCTTTAGAGAAACAATTCCTTACCTGTAAGGGAAAAACACTGTATGGCAACAGATCTCTCATCAGAAATCATATAGGCCAGAAGGAAATGGCACGAAGTTTTTCAAGTGCTGAAAGAAAAGTACTGTTAATGCAGAATCCTATACTTGAAAATATCCTTCAGCAGTGAAGAAGAAATCAAAATATTTTCAGATGGAGAAAAACTAAAAGAATTTGCAACAAGCAGAACTACCCGAAAACAATGTAAACAGGGAGTTTTCTAAACAGAAAAAAAATGACAAAAAAGGAACTATGGAATGTAAGGAAAGGGGAAAGAATATGGTAGGCAAAAATATGGGTAAATACAATAGCCTTTCCATCTCCTCTTGAGTTTTTAAAATTATATTTTATGGTTGAAGCAAAAATTATAACATCGTATGATGTGGTTCTAAATGTATGTAGAGGCAATATATAAGATAACTATTATAAATGGGGTGAGTAGACGGATTTAAAGAGAGATATAAGGTTTCTATACTTAAACTGATAAAATGATGACAACAGTAAACTGTTATGAGAATATACATGTGTATACATATATATACACACACATACATATACATGTATCTCAACCAATAAAAGGTAATATAAATATAAAGAGAGAATACTACACTACAGATAAATCAAAATGGATTTCTAAAAATAGTCCAAGTCACCCACAGGAAAGCAGGAAAAATAAAAGAGGGAAATACAAATCAAAGAGAAAAAAGAGAAAGCAAAAAATAAAATAGCAGACTTAGCCCTAGCACATGATAATTATATTAAGTGTAAATGATCTAAATGCACCAAATTAAAGATAGGGAGCAGCAGAGTGCATTAAAACATGACCCACCTATATACTGTTTACAAGAAACTTACTTCAAATACACTATAATAACAAAGGCAGGTTGAAAATAAAAGGATGGAAAACGATATATCATGAAGACAATAATAAAAGAAGGAGTAACTATATTAATATCAGATAATATAGATGTTAGAGCAAAGAAAGTTACCAGTGACAGACAGGCACATTATATAACGTTAAAAGGGTCAATCCACTAAGGCCTAGCAATCCTACGTGTGTATGAACCAAATAAATGAGCTGCAAATTATGTGAAGCAAAATCTGATAAAACTGAAAGGAGAAATGAAGAAATCACAATAATAGTTGGCGCCTTTAACACCCTTCTCTCAATAACTGATAAAACAAGTAGACAGAGAATCAACAAGAATAGAGAAAACCTCAGAAACACCATCAACCAACAAGATGTGACTGACATTTATGGAACACTTCACCCCTACGACAGCACCATACACATTTTTTTCAGTGCCCACAGAACACATATGAGGATACATCATGTCCCAAGCCATGAAAACAACCTCAACAAATTCAAAAGAATTGAAATCATACAGAATGTGTTCTCCAACAATGAATGAAATTGGAAATCAATAACAGAGAAATAGCAAGAAAATCCCCAAACACCTGGAAACAAAGGACATAATAAATGTATCAACAAGGAAGTCTCAAGAGAAATAAAAATATGTTAAATAGAATGAAAACAAAAATACAAAATATCAAAACTTGTGAGACACAGCTGAAGCAGTACTAAGAAGGAAAGTGATAGCACTAAATACACACATTAGAAAAGAGGGAAAGCTGGATAACTCATACATTGATGATGGGAATGTGTAATGCTATAGCCACTCTGAAAACAGTTTAGAATTTTCTACACTTGATCTTAGCCAAAAGGCCGAGAAGCGATCAGTTTAGAATTTTCTTAAAGAACTAAACATGCAACTATCATATGACCTAGCAACTGCATTCCTGAGCATTTATCTCAAAGAGATTCAGACTTATGTTCATGCAAAAATATATACACAAAGGAAAACTATTCAGCCTTCAAAAAGAAGAAAATCCTGTCAATGTGTCAACACAGATGAACATGGAGGACATTATGTTAAGTGAAATAAGCCAGGCACAGAAAGGCAAATACCACATGATCTCACTTACATGTGGAATCCGAAAAAATTGAACTCATGGAAGCAGAGAGTAGTATGATGTTTATCAGGGGCTAGTAAGGGACAAAGGAAATGGGGAAGATGTTGGTCAAAGGACACAAAATTCTAGTTAGACATGAGGAATAGGCCCAAGACAACTACTGCACAAAATGGTGGCTACAGTTAATAATAATGTACTGTATACCTGAAAATTGCTAAGAGATTAGATTTTAAGTGTTCTCACCACAAAACAATGGTGGGGTAATGCATATGTTAATTAGCTTGATTTTGCCATTTTACAATGTATACATATTTCAAAATATCATACTGTACACCAGAAGTCCATACTATTTTTATTTGTCAATGAAAAATAAATGAATAAATAAATAAAAAGTTACTTAGACCAGAAAGCAAAACCAAAAACAAAGCCGCATACACAAATTCTTATAGCAGCTTTACTGCTTTATTTGTAATAGACAAGAGCTAGAAACAACACGGATGTTTTTGAATAAGTGAATGCTGAATAAACTGTGGTACATCCATACCATGGAATACTGTTCAGCAATAAAAAGAAACAAATTACTGACCCATGGAGGAACCTGCCTGATTTTCCACAAGTCTCCAATAATTTTTCTATGTGAAGAAAGGCAATCCTAAAAGGCTATACACTGAACATTTATATATTTCTGAAAGTATAAATTATGGAAATGGAGAACAGATTTGTGATTGGCAGGGCTTAAGAAGGTATTGAGGACGGTGGGAGGAAAGTGGCTATGGCTAAAAAAAGGGGCAACAGGATAGTTCTTAGTGGCGATGAAAATAAAGTTCTGTGTCTTGACTGTCTCAATATGCTGGTTGTCATGCTGTGTTGTGGTTTTGAAAGATGTTACCATTGAAGGAAATTGAGTAAATGATACAAAGAATATCTCTGTACTACTTCTTATATTTACATATTGATCTACAATATTCTTAAAATAGTTTAATTAAAACAAAAAAAAAACAATGTAAATAAATCAGAGTGACCTTTTAAAACATGAACAAAATGTATTGTTTGTTGTGAAGCTTATAGTCTGACTCGATCTCCTGGGCAACCAGTGTAAAAAAAGAGAAATATAATCCACTCTATAATTTGCTTTATCAGAACGAAGGAAATATATTAAAGAGCTTATCTGAAGATGCAAGGAATTTCTTAGAACTAAATTTTAAAATAATTATTTAGATTTTTACATTGAATCCCACCTACTACATCAAAATATTAGATCATGTACTCATACACAGAGATGATGAGTTAAGCCTGAGATGAGCTGTGGATACTTTTGCCAATTCATGGGGTGAGTTGAGGGAAACAGGGCTAAAAGGAGAGAGGAAGATTTTGAAAACATTGATCCAGCAGTGCTGGAAATCCAACCCTGTACTTTTAAGCTAAGTAAACTAACCACAGCCCCTCCCAGCTTTTCTTTTCTCTTTTTCTTTTTTTTTTTTGAGACAGAGTCTCGCTCTGTCGCCCAGGCTGGAGTGCAGTGGTGCGATCTCGGCTCACTGCAGCCTCTCCCTCCTGGGTTCAAGCGATTCTCTCCCCTCAGCCTCCTGAGTAGCTGGGATTACAGGCACTTGCCATCATGCTAGGCTAATTTTTGTATTTGTAGTACAGACAGGGTTTCACCGTGTTGGCCAGGCTGGTCTCGAACTCCTGACCTCAGGTGATCCACCCGCCTGGGCCTCCCAAAGTGCTGGGATTACAAGTATGAACCACTGCGCCCGGCCGCTTTCTGTCTTATTATTTTTGAATCACTTTCTCACACTTAACAACTAAACTCATTGTGATATGTATGCAATTTCCTGTCTCATAAGGATTTAGATTAATTAAGACCTTTAAAGACTTAGAATGATATCCGATGTAGGGTAAACACACAGTAAATATTTGCTATTATAATCACAAGGTTGTTGTGAGGATTAAATTGGATTTTTGTCGTTCTTTTCTTTATTCAAATATTTATTTAGCACCTACTATGTGCCAGGTACTGTTTTAGTTCCTGGTAACAGAACAGGGAACAAAAAAGACAAAAACCACTGCCCTCAAAAAGCTCACCTTTTGCGTGAATGCCCCCCTTACCTCATTACTATTTAATAACTCCTCTTTCAATACATGTAAATTAGTATTTAAATGAGTATAAATTGCAATTTCCCACTTTGAGTTGCAAGAGATGAGGCTGCCTAGAGCAAATCAGCATTCCACTCATATATTTCTGCCACCTGCTAAACCAATATTTGTAGCATTTTCCAAATACTAACATGCTTCAATTTCTCTGGATACCCTCCACCCCAAAACCCACCATACCAAGCTTGATCCTCAAAATATATCCAGCTTGATTCATCATTCAGCTTTATTATATGGCTATTACTCGTTAGTTATATTAGGGCTAATTATCTTACCTTTGGAGAAATAATTAAGCTTCTATAAACCTCACATGAAACATACTGAAACTTACATTGATATAAATCATATTCCCAATAATGTTGAAAAATTAAATGAAATGAATAAATTGTCTAGAAATTATAATTGCCAAAATCACCCAAAATAGAATGAATAAGACCTACTATTTGATAGCACAACAGGGTGACTATAGTGAATAGTAACTTAATTGTATATTTTAACATAACTTAAAGAATGTAATTGGATTGTTTGTAACACAAAGGATAAATGCTTGAGGGGATAGAAAAAATAAATTAAGAAAACAAACGTGACCCAGAAAATGTACAAACACCAGTAATATTTTAAAAACTAAATTACATGGAAAAAAAACAAAACAATAGCAATTTCTACTTCTTAAAAGATAATAAAGCCGGATGATTTTGCAGGCAAATCTTTACTAAATATCCAGGAAACTTATAAGACCTATCTTATACAAAATGTTTCAAAGAAAAAAGGAGAGAAAGTTAATTAATATTTGATGTAGTTAATATAAGCTTGATATAAATATTGAGCAAAAATATATTAATCAATAAATAACAATAAGAACAGTAAGAGAAAAAATTATCAACATAGACACAAAAATCTTGTATATATTTTGGTACCAGCAAAGAGAATTAAGCAGTGGGAAAAAAATGTCTGACTAGGTATAACAAAAAAGTAAAAACTTCTATTTACCTGAAAAGATAAACATGATGATTATGACTTGCAGTCCCTGCTGGGGTCCCTGTTATCAAATATACTAAAGGAAGAATTTCCACTCCTGCTGACCAATGGTCTCTCTCCGGGCACTGCTGCTCACAGGAGGTTCTCCAGGCACCTCTGGGATAAGTGTACTTAACTTCTTGAGGTGCCAGAGCATCACAATTATTTGAGATTTCTTCTACAAATGGACAGAATTACCCACTTGTCACTATGTGTTACACTGTCTTCTGGGCATGAAATGTGTGGGATTTTACTATCCTAGGGTTTTATAGTCACCAGTCTATTTGGCAATAACCCTTTAGAAGTAAACTATCAAATTCACAAATGGCTGCCCACTACCGCCACAGCTTTGCAATTTGATTAACCCCTTCTCCCATCCCTCCCTCTCTCCTAACATTAGATTTGATCATTTTTGCAGCCTGAGTCAATCCCTCCAATGCTGGCAGCTTATCCTCCCTAATCAAAACCTCCCATTCAAACTCTGATTTCTTACCACCAACTCCTGATCAACACCATGCTCATTGTCCTGCTTCAATTCAACCTCCTAGCAATATCACATTTTCACACTGCATCCACACACAGTGTAAAAATGTCCACAATGCTAAAATTCTTCTTAAAAAAAAAAAAAAAATCGCACAAGAAAGGAACCCAGGAGGCACTGTTGAAGGTTTCATTTGCTTGTTTGTTTGTTTGAGGCCTGGTGTTTAAAAATCTTCTGGGCTAGGTCTGAGCATCTAATTTTTTAACAGCTTTATGGAGGTATAACTGGAATACAAAAAAAAAAAAACTGCATATATTCAATGTCTATAATTTGATGAGTTTGAAAGCTGTTTTTTTCTGGAAAAAGCTATTCTTCACATTTTTGAAATTTTGAAATCAATGAATTTTTAAAGTAGCTTTTCTAACCAAATACTGCACGTTCTCACTTATAAATACAAGGTAAACATGGGGTACAAGACAGCCTACAGAATGAGAGAAAATATTTGCAAACTATGCATCTGACAAAGGCCTAATGTCCAGAATGTATAGGGAACTTAAGCAATTCAGCAAGCAGAAAATGAATAACTCCATTTAAAAAATGGGCAAAAAACATGAACAGACGCTTCTAAGAAGACATACAAGTGGCCAACAAACATGAAAAGATGCTCAACATCACTAATCATCAGAGAAATGCAAACCAATACCACAATAAGATACCATCTCACACCATTCAGAAGGGCCATTATTAAAAAGTCAAAAACAAAAACAAACAAACAAAAACAGATGTCGGCAAGGCTGTGGGGAAAATGAAACACTTATACGCCGATGGTAGGAATGTATACTAGTCCAGTCACTGTGGAAAGCAATCTGGAAATTTCTCAAAGAACATAAAGCAGAGTTACCATTTAACCCAGCCATCCCATTACTGGGTATACATCCACAAGAAAATAAACCATTCGACCAAAAACACACATCCATTTATATGTTCATCACTGAGCAATTCACAATAGCAAAGACATGGAATCAACCCAGGTGCCCATCAGTGGAAAACTGGATAAGGAGAACGTGGTAGGTATACACCATGGAGTATTATGCAGCCATAAAAAATAATGAAATCATGTCATTTGCAGCAACATAGATGGAGCTGGAGGCCATATCCTAAGCAAATTAATTCAGGAACAGAAAACCAAATATCATATGTTGCCACTTATAAGTGGGAGCTAAGCACTGAGTACACATGGACACAAAGGGGAAGAATAGACACTGTGGACTACTAGAGGGTGGAGGAGGGGGGCTGGTTAAAAAAACTACCTATCAGGTGCTATGCTCACTACCAGAGTGACAAGATCCATACTCCAAACTTCAGCATCATGCAATAGTCCCACATAACAAATCTTCATATGTGTCCCCAATATCTTTTTTGGTTTTTTTTTGAGACGGAGTTTTGCTCTTGTTGCCCAGGCTGGAGTGTAATGGTGCGATCTGGGTTTACCACAACCTCTGCCTCCCAGGTTCAAGCGATTCTCCTGCCTCAGCCTCCCGAGTAGCTGGGATTACAGGCATGTGCCACCACGCCTGGCTAATTTTCAGTAGAGACGGAGTTTCTCCATGTGGGTCAGGCTGGTCTCAAACTCTCGACCTCAGGTGATCTGCCTGCCTCAGCCTCCCAAAGTGGTGGGATTACAGGCATGAGCCACCGTGCCCAGCCTGTGTCCAATGTCTAAAATAAAAGTTGAAAATAAAAATAAATAAACATACAGAGGGTACACATGGACATAAAGAGGTGAATAATAGATGGGACTACCAAGAGGTGGAGGGATGGGGTAAGGGTTGAAAAACTACCTACTGGGTACTCTGCTCACTACCTGGGTGGCAGGTTCAACTGCACCCCAAACCTCACTGTCACACAATATACATATGTAACAAACGCATACATTAGCCCCTGGATCTAAAATAAAAGTTGAAATTGAAAATAAAAAATCAGAGTAGCCTTTCTAAAGCCTCCAATTTTAATATTAAAACCCTCTTAAAGAGGAAATACAATGGTCCACGGTTCATGTCTTTTCAACCCCACGCCAGTTATAGCAGACACTGATACTTTGTTCTCTCCATCTGTTTTTACTCTATTACTTTTTCTCAGTCTTGTTCAGTTATCTACCCTCCTCCACAGGGCCATGTATTTTAGACACTATATTTGATCTTAGCCAAAATACTGAGAAGTGCTGGCTATGTGTTTTAGAAACTTGCCCTTAGAGATGAACCTACGGTGGTGATATCATTTTTGTTTGTTTTGGACATGGATTTGTTACATAATTTTAGTCAATGAAATGGTGAGAGGAAGTTTCAGTGGGGAAGGAGGATGAAACTTTGGGGGAAGTATTTACTTGCTTTTTAAAAAAGGAGACTAAAGAAGATCAAGGAATGTTTTTCCAGACACTGTTGAGTTTGGATGGGATTCTTGAAACTGAGGCTGCCATCTCACTGTTATGAGGGAAATTAGCCTGAAGAGCTTGAAACAGGAAGGATGGCAAACAGAAATTAGAAAAACCCAAATCCTTAAAAGGGTCACTGAGCCTCTAATTTAATCAGCCCTAGAGTTGTCTCAACTCTTGTCTTTCTGGTTAGTGAAATAAAATCTTTCCCTACTGTTTAACTCTGTTTGAATTTACTTTTGTACTACTTCCTATCAAAGGTAGTCAAATCGATAAAGCAAGTTCAGAAAGGGAAATATTCTGCCTTTCTCTCTACATCTATGCTTGCAGATTGCCGAGTGAATGGTATATGTTTAATTTCCATGCAAGAATTCTGAGGTAAAACATGTATTTGAGTTTTCATTTAAGTGCTTTTATTTTGCTTCAACAGTAGGAGAAAGAACAAGAACTTGAGATCCATAAAGAAAGGCATGATTAATAACCCAGCCTGATGTTGGGCTATCTCCACAAGGCAGGCCAGGGAAATTCCCTCTGGATAGTTCAGGTTTTATCTATTCCTTTTTCAGTAACTCACTATCAAAGACAGAATTCTTGATTAAAAAATAAAAATAGATTCTCCCTTTAACAAGATCAGAGGCACTAAATAAAAATGATGCCAGGAACATCCAAAGCAAATGAACACCATTTAGATGTATGGTTCACCAGAAAAATACAAATAAAGAAGAGTTCACCATGTTTATTCCTAAGTTTTAAAAGCTATAATGGAAAATAAAACCATTAAAGTAAGATCAAATTTGGAGCCTGCAGAACACCATCTTTTTTTTCATCTTGGCTTACAACACTAAATCAAAAATGACAATTACTTTGGCCTGTGGTTATCTCAAAGACAGCCAAGTAATGTGAGCGGATGTAAGCTTATATATCCTCATGAATGTAAATCCAAGATTTAGAGATGCTGTACTGTCTTGTGCATTTGTCTCCTCTTAAGCTGGTAGTCCATTTAATTAAAAAAACTCATACCTAATATCTACTGCAGTCAAATCTAGGTACTAAACTCTTGAGAGGCGGAGAGGAGGATGGGAATGACGAAAAGACAAATGAGGCAATTGATGGGTTAAAAAAAAAAAGCCACATCAAAGTCGTCTTCAAAACTAATTATAATGTTAGTTTCTCATGCTCTTCAATGCTCTATCTAAACAAAACATCAAAGGGCAAAGAGAAATGAGAGGATTATCTTCAGTCAGGGAAAGAGAAAAAAACCTCAAAGAAAAGATATCACTTGAACCTGGGAAATATATGTAGGGTTGCAACAAGTAAAAACTGGAGTGAGGTTTTCTTGTCCAAGGAAACAGCTCAAAGGTTACACTTGGGGAAAATATTCAAACTTTCACATCGCTTTTAGCAGTGGATCTCAATCTTGGCTGCATATTCAGATCACCAAGGAAACTTTTTAACACCTAATGCCTAATCTACACCTTGAACCAGAATTTCTGGGAAGGAAACCAGGTGTCTGGATTTTATAAAATTCTAAGCGATTCCAACGTGCAGTCAAGATCAAGATTCTCTGGACTGTAAGGACCTCCCTGCTCTAGTCTCTACCCTCTCCTCAACACTTAGCACCCAGCACTCCTATTGCTCACTGCTATACAGACAGGTGGGCTTTCTTTCTGTTCCAGAATAAGCTTTTCTTTCCCTTCCTCAGAGCTTCATATATGCTGCTCCCTCTGCAAGAATGTTTTCCCTCCCAAACTCTCCTTCACTGGCTAATTCTGCTAGTCTTTTGGGACTCAGGTTTTAATTCTTCTGAAAGCATTATTAACAGTTGAATCAAAATTAGATACTGCTGTTAAATGCCCATCATACCCCATTTAGTTCCTTCTAAGTACTTATCACAATTTACAAACATAAATGTATCTGTGCAATTGTTGGTTCAAGGCTTTTTTGCCTCTATTAGGTTGGTGCGAAAGTAATTGCAGTTTATGCTATTAAAAGTAATATAACAAGCATGAGAGTGGGGAGTATAGAGTTTCATTCACTCTTTTATCCCCTATTTCTAAAACCATGTCTAGGGGTAGTAGGTGTTGAATTAAAACTTGTGGTGAAGATACTCCTAGAGAAGAGCAACTCCAAGACACAGAATTGTCAGATCTTCCAAAGTTGAAATGAAGGAAAAAATGTTAAGGGCAGCCAGAGAGAAAGGTCGGGTTACCCACAAAGGGAATCCCATCAGATTAACAGCTGATCTCTCGGCAGAAATTCTACAAGCCAGAAGAGAGTGGGGGCCAATATTCAACATTCTGAAAGAAAAGAATTTTCAACCCAGAATTTCATATCCAACCAAACTAAGCTTCATAAGTGAAGGAGAAATAAAATCCTTTACAGACAAACAAATGCTGAGAGATTTTGTCACCACCAGGCCTGCCCTACAAGAGCTCCTGAAGGAAGCACTAAACATGGAAAGCAACAACTGGTACCGCCACTGCAAAAACATGCCAAATTGTAAACAACATCGACGCTAGGAAGAACCTGCATCAACTAATGAGCAAAATAACCAGCTAACATCATAATGACAGGATCAAATTCACACATAACAATATTAACCTTAAATGTAAATGAGCTAAATGCTCCAATTAAAAGACACAGACTGGCAAATTGGATAAAGAGTCAAGACCCAACAGCGTGCTGTATTCAGGAAACCCATCTCACGTGCACAGACACACACAGGCTCAAAATAAAGGGATGGAGGAAGATCTACCAAGCAAATGGAAAACAAAAAAGGCAGGGGTTGCAATCCTAGCCTCTGATTAAACAGACTTTAAACCAACAAAGATCAAAAGAGACAAAGAAGGCCATTACATAACGATAAAGGGATCAATTCAACAAGAAGAACTAACTATCCTAAATATATATGCACCCAATACAGGAGCACCCAGATTCATAAAGCAAGCTCTTAGAGACCTACAAAGAGACTTAGACTGCCACACAATAATAATGGGAGACTTTAACACTCCACTGTCAACATTAGACAGATCCACGAGAGAGAAAGTTAACAAGGATATCCAGGAATTGAACTCAGCTCTGCACCAAACAGACCTAATAGATATCTACAGAACTCTCCACCCCAAATCAACAGAATATACATTCTTTTCAGCACCACACCACACCCATTCCAAAACTGACCACATAGTTGGAATTAAGGCACTCCTCGGCAAGTGTAAAAGAACAGAAATTATAACAAACTCTTTCTCAGATCACAGTGCAATCAAACTAGAACTCAGGATTAAGAAACTCACTGAAAACCACTCACCTACATGGAAACTGAACAACCTGCTCCTGAATGACTACTGGGTACGTAACGAAATGAAGGCAGAAATAAAGATGTTCTTTGAAACCAACGAGAACAAAGACACAACATACCGGAATCTCTGGGACACATTCAAAGCAGTGTGTAGAGGGAAATTTATAGCACTAAATGCCCACAAGAGAAAGCAGGGAAGATCTAAAATTGACATCCTAACATCAAAATTAAAAGAACTAGAGAAGCAAGAGCAAACACATTCAAAAACTAGCAGAAGGCAAGAAATAACTAAGATCAGAGCAGAACTGAAGGAAATAGAGACACAAAAAACCCTTCAAAAAATTAATGAATCCAGGAGCTGGTTATTTGAAAAGATCAACAAAATTGATAGACTGCTAGCAAGACTAATAAAGAAGAAAAGAGAGACGAATCAAATAGACGCAAAAAAAATGATAGACGGGATATCACCACCGATCCCACATAAATACAAACTACCATCAGAGAATACCATAAACACCCCTACACAAATAAACTAGAAAATCTAGAAGAAATGGATAAATTCCTCAACACATACACCCTCTCAGACTAAACCAGGAAGAAGTTGAATCTCTGAATAGACCAATAACAGGCTCTGAAATTGAGGCAATAATTAACAGCTTACCAACCAAAAAATGTCTAGGACCAGATGGATTCACAGCCGAATTCTACCAGAGGTACAAGGAGGAGCTGCTACCATTCCTTCTGAAACTATTCCAATCAATAGAAAAAGAGGGAATCCTCCCTAACTCATTCTATGAGGCCAACATCATCCTGATACCAAAGCCTGGCAGAGACACGACAAAAAAAGAGAATTTTAGACCAATATCCTTGATGAACATTGTTGCAGAAATCCTCAATAAAATACTGGCAAACCGAATCCAGCAGCACATCAAAAAGGTTATCCACCATGATCAAGTGGGCTTCCTAGGATGCAAGGCTGGTTCAACATACGCAAAACAATAAATGTGATCAATCACATAAACAGAACCAAAGACAAAAACTACATAATTATCTCAATAGATGCAGAAAAGGCCTTTCACAAAATTCACAAAATTTTAGCCCTTCATGCTAAAAACTCTCAATAAATTAGGAATTGATGGGACATATCACAAAATAATAAGAGCTATTTATGACAAACCCACAGCCAATATCATACTGAATGGGCAAAAACTGAAAGCATTCCCTTTGAAAACTGGCACAAGACAGGGATGCCCTCTCTCACCACTCCTATTCAACATAGTGTTGGAAGTTCTGCCCAGGGCAATCAGGCAGGAGAAGGAAATAAAGGGTATTCAATTAGGAAAAGAGGAAGTCAAATTGTCCCTGTTTGCAGATGACATGATTGTATATCTAGAAAACCCCATCGTCTCAGCCCAAAATCTCCTTAAGCTGATAAGCAACTTCAGCAAAGTCTCAGGATACAAAATCAATGTGCAAAAATCACAAGCATTCCTATACACCAATAACAGACAAACAGAGAGCCAAATCATGAGTGAACTCCCATTCACAATTGCTACAAAGAGAGTAAAATACCTAGGAATCCAACTTACAAGGGATGTGAAGGACCTCTTCAAGGAGAAGTACAAACCACTGCTCAATGAAATAAAAGAGGATACAAACAAATGGAAGAACATTCCATGCTCATGGGTAGGAAGAATCAATATCGTGAAAATGGCCATACTGCCCAAGGTAATTTATAAATTCAATGCCATCCCCATCAAGCTACCAATGACTTTCTTCACGGAATTGGAAAAAACTACTTTAAAGTTCATATGGAACCAAAAAAGAGCCCGCATCGCCAAGTTAATCCTAAGCCAAAAGAACAAAGCTGGAGGCATCGTGCTACATGACTTCAAACTATACTACAAGGCTACGGTAACCAAAACAGCATGGTACTGGTACCAAAACAGAGATATAGACCAATGGAACAGAACAGAGCTCTCAGAAATAATGCCACATATCTACAACTATCTGATCTTTGACAAACCTGAGAAAAACAAGCAATGGGGAAAGGATTCCCTATTTAATAAATGGTTCTGGGAAAACTGGCTAGCCATATGGAGAAAGCTGAAACTGGATCCCTTCCTTACACCTTATACAAAAATTAATTCCAAATGGATTAAAGACTTAAATGTTAGACCTAAAACCATAAAAACCCTAGAAGAAAACCTAGGCAATACCATTCAGGACATAGGCATGGGCAAAGACTTCATGACTAAAACACCAAAAGCAATGGCAACAAAAGCCAAAATTGACAAATGGGATCTAATTAAACTAAAGAGCTTCTGCACAGCAAAAGAAACTATTATCAGAGTGCACAGGCAACCTACAGAATGGGAAAAAATTTTTGCAATCTATCCATCTGACAAAGGGCTAATATCCAGAATCTACAAGGAAATTAAACAAATTTACAAGAAAAAAACAACCCCATCAAAAAGTGGGCAAAGGATATGAACAGACACTTCTCAAAAGAAGACATTTATGCAGCCAACAAACATGAAAAAAAGCTCATCATCACTGGTCATTAGAGAAATGCAAATCAAAACCACAATGAGATACCATCTCACGCCAGTTAGAATGACTATTATTAAGAAGTCAGGAAACAACAGGGGCACGGCATGGTGGCTCACGCCTGTAATCCCAGCACTTTGGGAGGCCGAGCTGGGCAGATCACGAGGTCATGAGATCAAGACCATCCTGGCTAACATGGTGAAACCCCGTCTCTACTAAAAATACAACAAATTAGCTGGGCATGGTGGCGGACGCCTGTAGTCCCAGCTACTCGGGAGGCTGAGGCAGGAGAATGGCGTGAACCTGGGAGGCGGAGGTTGCAGTGAGCTGAGATCATAACACTGCCCTCCAGCCTGGGCAATGGAGCAGTGAGACTCTGTCTCAAAAAAAAAAAAAAAAAAAAAAGTCAGGAAACAACAGATGCTGGAGAGGATGTGGAGAAACAGGAACACTTTTACACTGTTGGTGGGAGTGTAAATTAGTTCAACCATTGTGGAAGACAGTGTGGCGATTCCTCAAGGATCTAGAAACAGAAATACCATTTGACCCAGCAATCCCATTACTGGGTATATACCCAAAGGATTATAAATCACACTACTATAAAGACACATGCACACGTATGTTTATTGCAGTACTATTCACAATAGCAAAGACTTAGAACCAACCCAAATGCCCATCAGTGATAGACTGGATAAAGAAAATGTGGCACATATACACCATGGAATACTATGCAGCCGTAACAAAGGATGAGTTCATGTCCTTTGCAGGGACATGGATGAAGCTGGAAACCATCATTCTCAGGAAACTAACACAGGAACAGAAAACCAAACATCGCATGTTCTCACTCATAAGCGGGAGTTGAACAATGAGAACACATGCACACGGGGAGGGGAACATCACATACTGGGGCCTGTTTTGGGGTGGGGGGAGGGGGGAGGAGAAATACCTAATGTAGATGACGGGTTGATGGGTGCAGCAAACCACCATGGCACGTGTACACCGATGTAACAAACCTGCACGTTCTGCACATGTACCCCAGAACTTAAAGTATAATAATAATAGAAAAAGACTATGGGAATAGTATACAGAATAGATTCAATTAGAGGAGTAGGAAGAGGGAAAAGGTTGTTTTGATAAATTGTTGTCAATAACCTAAGAAATGGTAATGAGGACATAAGCAAAAAAAAACAAAAAATGGGGGCTAGCATGTAGTGGGGATTCACTGAGAGATAAGCTAAGCAATGACTAAAGGTCAGGGCTGAAGGGGAGAAAATTCTTTGATGAGTAACCGCTGCTTTCTGTGATTGGACTGATGAGGGTGGTGAGATTTGGCGGTGTTGCAGAACACGGCATGATACTCATAGCTGTGAGGCTTGGTGATTTATCTCAGCTCTGAAAAATTGAAAGTGTCATACTGGTGATGTTAAAGAGTGACTCAGGTACCTGAGCAAGGCTGGACTGAGATTTCCTTGGAGGCATTTACTTATCTATCTCTTTGCAATACATAGAATTCTGAGAAAGATATGCCTACTGAGTGTGTGGGCTTTTCCCTCCTCTGTGTTGCTGATTTACTCAAGGCAATTTCCCAATGCCATTTTCACAATAACTGAAACTCATTTGATCATTTTTTTTTGGTACAAAGAAATGAGGATTATTTTCATGACTGATATATATAATCAAAGAAACTACTGAAAAATGTCCTATCTGAGAAGGTTATTTGAATACTTTTAAATGTCCTGTTCTTATACACTACAACTTCAAGGAAGCTGCTGTGAATGTGTATGGGGGAGAGAGAGAGGAAGAGAGACAGCAGGGAGAATCCTGATCACAAAAACTGATTCAGGTTTTCTAGCTAGTTTGTCTGCTGTTGCTTTCCTTCCTTACCAATTGGTTTCCTCTCAAAATTATGTTTACTTAAGATAGATTTACCTTTCCACATAAGAAAACATTATCATTTAGTTAAGGACATTGTATATGTGTGTGTATACATTTGTGCATACATATGCATGTATGTACCTCTACAAAGAGAAATAAAAAGATATGTCCCATATGAGTTTATAAGATATAGTAGTTAACATTAATAGCCCCAATTCTTTATTTCTCTCTGATTCGAGGCAGGCAATTTTCCATGTAACTTTTTAGTTTTTCCAGCTAAAGAGGTGAAGTTGATTTCCCTACTCCTTGTTTTGGAGTTAGATAATGTGACATTTTTTGGCAAATGGAATGCCAGCAGAAATCACGTGTCTAAAATGCTAGACATGCTTGTATATGATCAGGTTTATTCTCTTGCACTTCTGCCATTACTATAAAAAAAAAAAAAAAAAAAAAAAAAAACTCCTGCTGATCTCAGGAGGGGAATGAAAGGTATAAGCAACAGAGCTGCCCCAGCCAAATCATGACAGTCAAGCTTAGTTTAGCTCAGCCAACTTACGGCCTACTCTCAGACATGCGAGAATGTGAGAAATAAATATTTATCAGTATATGCCACCAAGATTTTTGTAGTTGGTTGTTACAAAGCATATCGTTTTAATAGTTGACTACTCAAGAAAACTACATATGGTGGTTTTAAGAGCGACTTAATAATAATTTATAGCAAACAAATGTAAATGACTAACTGTAGATGTTTAGAATTCATGTGAAAGAAAAGAATAAGCAGCAGTAATCTGGATTTATTTTCATGTATCAACTGCGTTTCATAGAAATGCGAGTAACTTCCAAAATGTATTTCATGACAGCTTAGAGCATTACAAATTCAATTTATTTAGAGGAAAAAGTTATAGAAAAGGTTTCGGTGAAGGATTTTAATTTTAAATAGAAAATAGGAATTCTCAATAACAAAATGCCTACGATGGATTTAGAGGCAGTTCCCTATACGTAACTTATTTGCTTACCAGGTGTGTGTCTCTTTTCTCTTCCCAACCCCTGTTGCTCCTATCCTGGCCTCTTATTTTTCTACACTTCATTCTTCTTGAGTCCATATATTAGATATGGAAACCATTGTCTGAGTCCTAGAACTGGGGAGAAGATGAGTGCATCCTCCTACTGTAGTTGTTGTTGATGCATTTGGAAATGGAACTCAAATTTACTTTCCCATAGATAACCACAGGTTAATAACTAGTATCTATGTGCTATTTGGCTATTTGTGCCTTAAGACAGAAATCCAGGCAGTATAAAAATAACATATGGGCACTCAGATTTTTTTTTTCTGATATGGTAAAAAATGGCACTCACAGTTTTTCAAAAACAAAGGTTGAAAAATAGTGCTCTATGAAGATCCAGGTTACTTGCACTCCAAGGATAAACTGGGAGATGTCCAGAGAGGTTCAACATGTGCCTCAGTCCCAAGTTTACATGAGCCTTCTCCACCACAGAAAACTGAAGATTAAACAAACTTGAATGTTATAAGATTTTATTTTTGTGAGGACAGCTTTTAATCTTTACCCGTAATCTTTACAGAGACAATGCCACAGTTCTTAGACTGGTTATTGTTGTAAGCTATGTAACATGGATAGCAGAAAATGTATTATGTTACAGATCCAGAACATATTTGGCTTCTATTTAAAGACAAGCATGATATCAGGATGTTAATTGAAATTTTTAAAAAGGACAAGATATCCTTTTATGTTATACATTCTTATTTCCCTACACATTCTGTTAAAGATCAGGCAACACACCAAGTTCTGAAAATTCATCAATTCCAATTAAATTTGCATTAGCAACATCCACATTTATCAAAGTAAAATCCTCTAAACTACAGCTATCATCTTCTACTCTACTGCCTCTCATGAAATTAAGCTGAATATCAGTATGCAGCTGATATACTCTGTCTACTGTCAAAATTGCATTTCAGTGAAAACCTTAAAAACTAAAAGAAATAGATGAAGACAATTCTATTTTGTAGGTCCAGACATGTCCATCTTTGTATAAACCTCTATTCTCAGAATCAACTGGGCTCCAAAATATGGGATATAATTCAAGGCTACTGTAACTAATTAATCCACATGCAAAGTTTAGGGGCTTCCAATTCTAAGTTGGTTCTTGTCATATTGGTGAAAATAATTGCCATTGTTTTTTTCTCATTGAGAACTCTATTGATAGGCCAATATAAAATCAAATCTTCTTATGCATGAGGAAAGATAATAACACATGTTATAATGCCAGAGAAGACCACAGCACATGAATTTCCTGAGTTCAAAGCCATTTTATGTTCCCAGGAATGGTTCTTGCCAAAAAGAAATTCTGATGGTAGTTCCTGTCAGTGAAATATTCTCCATGGAAGTAGTTTGTTAAGTATTTGTGATTTTTAGCAGCTTCTCTAATTTAAGTGGCTTTTTCCACCGGTATCTCTGGTGGGTCACAATTTCCAAGGTACGGGAAGGTCCTAGCATAGAGGATTCTCATATGCTACTCTTGAAAGTAGCTCTATCGGCTCCTCTATGAATTGTGAATATTCCCTTGCACTCTAGAATAGTTCCATACTCCTGGGTAGCTGAGCCATCTGATATTGATACTACTTCTGGGGAATTGCTCTTTGTAGAACATCCACTGAGATAGCCCATGCCAGTCACCAAGCTGGGCCAGCCTTATAAGGGATACTTCAAAATCCCCTGCTGTTTCAGAGGGAGATCTTGGATGACATCATACAAAATGACCACAACAATTATTGCGATCCTCTTCCTCTCTTTTCTTGCTTTGTGATGTGGCACAAGTCCATTATCTCAATCTTGGGATGGAAAGAAGACTTTATATTTCAAAACCTGGACTCCCCAGTGGTTACAATTATGTCCCTTCACTCACCAGGGTAAAAATACAAACTTGGATAACTGGAAAACATGGCTTCCTAATTCCCTAAGTGAGCCAGATCCATCAGGTCCTTTATTTAGGTACCAGTGTCCTATAGTCATCAAGGTAGAGAGGTAACTAAACTGATCCTGAGCTATATTGACAACTTCTGGGAACAGGCTGAGCTGCATGTTACCTTTCAGATTTGATTATGAAAACTCGAAAGGCTGTGGCACTTTTTAATCTTCAATTTTTGTTTAAATCTTTGCAATCCCCAAGGCTGGTTCAATATATGCAAATCAATAAATGTAATCCAGCATAGAAACAGAACCAAAGACAAAAACCACATGATTATCTCAATAGATGCAGAAAAGGCCTTTCACAAAATTCAACAACCCTTCATGCTAAAAACTCTCAATAAATTAGGTATTGATGGGATGTATCTCAAAATAATAAGAGCTATCTATGACAAACCCACAGCCAATGTCATACTGAATGGCCAAAAACTGAAAGCATTGCCTTTGAAAACTGGCACAAGACAGGGATGCCCTCTCTCACCACTCCTATTCAACATAGTGTTGGAAGTTCTGCCCAGGGCAATTAGGCAGGAGAAGGAAATAAAGGGTATTCAATTAGGAAAAGAGGAAGTCAAATTGTCCCTGTTTGCAGACGACATGATTGTATATTTAGAAAACCCCACTGTCTCAGCCCAAAATCTCCTTAAGCTGATAAGCAAGGTATTGGCAATAGGATTGAAGTTTAGACTTAGTTGTCAGGATCTCTGGTATGAAGTTTTCATATTCTTCAGTGCACTCAAGCCAAAGCTACAGAATTTAGGCAGCTTATTATCCGAGGGACTCTATGTCCTAATTTGGAAATAAATTAAGGAGTAGAATTATTTACATCTACAAATAATAAAAATGTTTCTTCTTTGGGGGGAAAGAGAGAGAGCGAGAGAAAGAGAGAGTGCACATGCTCTATATAATTGAGTTTCAAATCAACTCTAAAATTAAAAGCAAAAGGTAATGGGAATCTCACTATATATTGAAAGATATACTGTGTTTATGGATAGAAAGATTCAATATTGTTCAGATCTCAATTACCCCAAAATTGACCTATAGATCTATTTTTAAAAAGTAGTGAAGCAGGCAGAGAAATTTACACTCCAGACAAGACTTCATATTCCAGGCAATAATGTTCCAAAACTCTTGGTTTACTTTGATATATATAATCAAGGTGATTCAGTAGGGCAATATGCTCTTATATTCATACTTTACCAACAGGCTTCCTAGAATTTTTATTTAAAATTTAAGATCCTCGTGTAGTAAATTACATCGCTGGCTCCAATGCTTCACCCTTCCCAGTATGCAAACCCTTTGCCATGTGACTTTGCATTTCCTCCCCGATAAGTGCATGAGTCGGCAGAGCGGAGCCCAAGCCAACTACAAATCCCTGAGAATAAATGATTGTTGTTTTAAGCAACTGAATTTTGGAGTGGTATGTTATGCAACATCATTGTGACAAAAGCTAACTTACTGATATATCCCCATGAAGAACATTTAGACAGCATTGCTCCTGCTTATATTAAAATTGTGCTTGAACATGTGTGCCTAACATTGTGACATATGACATGTTATATGAAATAAAAGACAAATTCCTGTCCTTGATGAGCTCTCAATCTAAAAGTGTCTTTCCTAATCTAACAAATGCTGTTATTAAGGAGGCAGATTTTCTCTGCTATGTCATTGTGCTGGTTCATGAATACTGCTGTCTAGTTGTTTTAAATATTTCAATTAGTTATCCACTTTACTGTGCTTCTGCCCCGAGGCTTAAAGCTAACAGCATAGTTTAAGGAGAAAGAAAAAAAGACATTAAAACATTACCATTGCTGAAGCAGTGATGGAGATCATTGTAACTATGTCAAGGACATTCCTGTCAGATATTTTGAATTCTAACCATACAGCCTTAAGGCAGTTGGAGCAACCCTGGGGAGGGAAGCAATTGTCATACAATGTTCATCAGTGGGCAGCTTCCTTTCTGAACTTTTCTCTGCCAATGTCCAGTGTCCAAAAGATTAGTCATTTTTTGAAAAGCTTTACTTGCTTACTATCTCTATGACTTGCATGTATAGTGTTAATGAGTTTTTAAATGTCCCAGAACATTTTTTTCTCAAAATCCATGAGGCCAATAAATTGGTGAGTAATAATAGTCTAGGTAACATTAATTTATTGATATATGATTTATACAAAATAAAAGCAGAAATCTGAAGTTTGATGAGTTTTGATAATTGCATGCACCCATGCAAAACCAAAAATAGAACATCTATATTATCCCAGAAAGTTCCCTTCTGTCCTTTTAGAGGCAATCATCCCAAAGGCAACCACTTTTGATTTCAATCAATAGAATTTAGTTTTGTCTGTTCTTGGACTTCAATGGAGTCTGTGCTCCTTTGTGTCTGCCTTCTTTTACTCAACTTCAATTTTTGTTTATTTGATTTTACATCAATCCATGTCATTGTGTTTCAGTAAACTCATTCCTTTCATATTGCTGAGTTTATATACTTTTATAAGAATACACTTAATTTGTTTATCCATTCTCCTGTAAATAGACACTTAGGTTCTTTCACATTTTGACTGTCATGAAAAGGTTGATATGAATGTTCTTGGACAAGTCGTTCTGTGCATATAATTTTCATTGTGTGTTTGTGTTTATGTGCAGATATCTAGAAGTCAAATTTTGATTGTGAAAGTTTTACTAGATAAATTTAGAGAAATTGACATTTCAACCATATTTATTCTTCAAATACATGAACATTCTATTTTGCTCCATTTATTTAGGTGCCCTTTCATTTCTTTCAGCAATTGAGAGAAATGCATTTCTTTCATTATGTATATTCTTAGGTATGTTATTTATGATCTTGTGGCATTTTTAAATATAACTTTCCAAATATTTGTTTATAGCACATAGAAATACAATGGCCTTTTGCATATAATGAGCTTATATCTTGTTATTTTACTAAATTAACATACTGGTTCCATTTTTTGAATATTCTACAGTGTTTTTTATATATATATATAATCATGTCATCTATAAATAGTGACAGTTTTCTTGCATTTCTAATCATCGGGTCTTTACATTTCTTTTTATTGCCTCATCATTGAGGCTGAGATCTCTAATACAACATTAAATAGTAATGGTGAAAGTAGATATCCATACCTTACTCTCTATCCTAGGGGAAAAATCATTCAATCTTTTACCATTAACTATTATGTTAGCTGTGGGCTTTCCACAGATGATGTTTACCAGCTTGGAGACATTTCTTTCTATTCCTAGTTTGCAGAGAGTTTTGTTTGTTTTGTTTCTTTAAATCACGAATGTCCACTGAATTTTATCACATTTTTTTCTGCACATTTTGTGTGATTATATGGGTTTTCTGCTGTATTTGGCAGTATGGTGGTTATATTGATTTATTTCCAAATGTTAATTCAACTTTGTATTCCTGGGATCAGAACAATGAACGTGACCAGGAATAAAGAGGGAAATTAAGTAGTAACAAAGGAGCCCATCCATCAAGAATTATCAATCCTAAATGTGTATGCACCTAACACTAGAACTCCCAAATTATCTACCAGCTCTAATTAATTGATGTCTTTAAAACTCTCTACCCAACGATAGAAGAATACATATTCTATTTGTGTATTTGTTGTTAGTATTTCATATATTTTGGCATTTTATTTTTCTACCAAAAACAGAAAAAATGTCAGTCCAATGGTAGATTTTGTCCAGTATCTGTTGACTAATGAATAGTTTATGCAACCAACTTGAAAATTAAAAATATACTTAAACAGGGTAAAGATTACATAAGGCCTCTGAGTACTATTTCCCACAACTCCATGCATATCTACAACAAATTCAAAATTAACAGTTTAGTCAATATCTTTCTATCTGTAGGAGAGAGATAAATATCTAAATAATATTAGATCTATTATTATTCCATCCAGATTTTATATCTTTACGCTTGTTTATATTTTTAAAGATGTTAGTAGTGAATTGAATTACATAGTATTAAATTTTACTTTAAAGCAATTTTAATGGCTTTTATTCCATAATTCAATAAGCTTTATAATATGCCTCTATTAATCTTTTTTTTCTATTATCCATTTCCATAGATGCCTACCAAAAACAGTTATCATAAATGAAGATTTTTTGGAAATAGGACAAAAGATGTAAATGCCAAGGTAAATAAACATGACAAATATTACAAACTTTTAAGTATTTTTTTAAATTTAAATAGTTTTGCTCTGCAGCCAAAAAGCATTGATTTATAATGCTACCTCTCAAATACATTAGAAAAACTCATTTGATTTACAAGGCTTGGTATTGGTTTTGGGTTTCTGTTTGTTTGTTTTTTTTTTTTTCACTTACAGGGCTTTTTCACAGCCTTACAGATATATAATTGCCTAGAAACAGGCAAATTATGCAAACTTTAACATTA
Source organism: Pongo pygmaeus (assembly GCF_028885625.2). NCBI lineage: Eukaryota > Metazoa > Chordata > Mammalia > Primates > Hominidae > Pongo > Pongo pygmaeus. The sequence continues at coordinate 23,347,111 of NC_072396.2, forward strand.
TCGGGAACTGCACCTAAAGTTTGTGTTATGAATAACTAGTGTATTAGTCCGTTCTCATGCTGCTATAAAGAACTGACCGAGACTGGGTAATTTATAAAGTAAAGAAGTAAAGAGGTTTAATTGACTGACAGTTCCACAGGGCTTGGGAGGCCTCAGGAAACTTACAATCATGGTGGAAAGGGAAGCAAACGTATCCTTCTTTACATGATGACAGGAGAGAAAAATGAGTGCCAGCAGGGGAAATGCTAGATGCTTCTAAAACCATCAGATCTCATGAGAACTCACTCACTATCATGAGAACAGCATGGGGGAACCACCCCACAAGGCCCCTCCCCCAACACATGGGGATTACAATTTGGATTACAATTCAAGATGAGATTTGAATGGGGACTAAGAGCCAGATCATATCACCTAAAAAATTATAACCTTTGAGAAAATAATGCACCTTGAAGATGATTTCAACCAACCTGTGACTTCAGGAGTCAGAGGACATTGGTTCGATCTCTTCATTTTCCCTTCTTAATTCTTTAACTCTGTTCATTTTTTCCTCTTTTTCTCTCATTTCCAATGTTTTCGTACATCTTTCCACAACTGATCACATTTATTCAAACATTGTATATTTATATCAAAATATCATGTTGTACAACTTAAATATATACAATAAAAATAAAATTGAAAAATCAGAAATTAAAAATATAAATATGATTTTTAAAACTATTTGGGACATTTAAAAAAGTCACTTCTACACACTTGAAGCAAATAAAAAATCATGATAGAAAATATTAAATATTTAGATGTGGTCAGTGATTAAAATGGAGTATTAATATTGTAGAGTAAGATGAATATCAGAGAAATATTTATAGGCTTAAATATCTTGTTTACTGTATTGAAATAAAGAAAATCTGAAAATAAAAACACCCTTGAAATAATTTCTTTAAATGATAGCAAAATAAGCCAAATAACAAAAGAAGAAATGAAATAAAAAATATAAAAATAAAACTGATAAAATAGAACAATAGGATTCAATAGTGAAGATTAATAAAAACCCAAGGTAGCACTTTGAAAAGACTAACAGAAATTTTAAAACCTTAGGCTTAACTAGTCTAGAAAAGAATAATGCTAAGAATTAAAAAGTGGTACAATTACAAATATAGTAGAGATTTGAAAGGTATATTACAAAAACAGATAAAATTGATAATTGATTAAAATTTACTCAAAAAGAAAATATAAATAATTGAAAATGGACTAGTATCCAGAAAATGTTAAAAAGTTTATGATAGGGTGACATCACTAATATGGTGGAGTAGGAGACACCAGTCTTCATCATCTCACAAAATACATGTATGTATAAGTACACACACACACACACACACACACACACACTCAATCTCTCTCTCTCTTTCTCTCTCTCTTTGTCATACACACACACACTCAACAAGATCCACAAACAAAAAATAGCCCAGAGAGGACTCAAGGACTCATTAAAGAATCTGCAGCAACACAGTGAAACAAAAAAACAGGGAGGATGTCCACCACATACAAACGATTGCTGGTGAAATTGGCATACACATTTGGGCACAGTGGCTCAGGCTTGTAATCCCAGCACTTTGGGAGGCCGAGGCGGGCAAATCACTTGAGGCCAGGAGTTCAAGATCAGCCTGGCCAACATGGCGAAACCCCGTCTCTACTAAAAATACAAAAATTAGTTGGGCGTGGCGTGAGCGCCTGTATTCCCAGCTACTCAGGAGGCTGAGGCAGGAGAATCGCTTGAACTGAGGAGGTGGAGGTTGCAGTGAGCCAAGATGACACCACTGCACTCCAGCCTGGGCAACAGAGTGAGACTTTGTCAAAAAAAAAAAAATGAAAAAATGAAAAAACAAACAATGGCATACCCAAGATGCCAGGAGATGGCTAGGAGCAAAAACAAAGGGGGAGGCTATTGATATCAGTCACTTGGTGAAAGCCACCATGGTCCCCAGAGGCCTGCACTGCAGAGAACACCTGCATCTCTTGCTAGTTAGGTAACCAATAGCCATATCTGCTGGGAAACACACAAAAGGGAGATACAGCTGCACTTTCCTCTCCCAAAAAGTGGCCACTGTTGAGCCTCTTTGAAACAGATGGTTATTTGAAAGTCTATAGTCAGAGAAGAAAAAAGAAACAAAAGAATGAAAAGGAATGAAGAAAGCTTGTGGGATTTATGGAACAGCGTGAAAAGAGCAAAGGTTCAAGTTATAAGAGTTCAAAAAGGAGAAGAGGGAGATAAAAGTGTAGAAAACTTATTTTTACAAATAATAGCAGAAAACTTTCAAAATCTCGGGAAAGATATGCATTTGCAGGTAAAGGAAGAGCAAAGGTCTCCAATCAGTTTTAATCCAAAGAAGACTACACCAAGACATTTTATAATCAAGTGATCAAAAATCAAAGACAAAGACAGAATCCTAAAAAGGCAAGAGAAAAGAAGTAAATCACAAATAAGAAGTAAATCACAATAACGTTGGCAGCAGATTACTAATCAGAAACCTTACAGACCATGAGAAAATGGGATGACATATTCAACATGCTGAAGGAAAAGAACTGCCAACCAAGATGACTATTTGGCTAAACTGTTCTTCATAAACGAAGGAGAGTTAAGACTTTCTCAGACAATCAAATGCTAAGAAAATTCATCACCACAAGACTTGACCTGTAAGAGATGCTAAAGGGAATTCTTCAAGCTAAAAGAAAAGGACAATAATTAGCAACATGAAAACATGAAATTATAAAACTCACTGGTAAAAGTAAGAACATAGTCAAATACAGAATACTCATACTGTAATGGTGGCATGTAAATCACTTATATTTTTAGTTTGAAGGTTAAAATACAAAACTATTAAAAATCGTAATAGCTACATTAATTTGTGAAAGAATACACAATATAAAAGATGTAAGTTGTTATATCAAAAACAGAAAATGTGGGGGAGGTGGAGTAAAAGTGTAGAGTTATTTTATGAGATCAAAATTAGCTTGTTATCACCTTAAAATAGCCTGTTAACAATATAAAGTGTTTTAGATAAGTCTCATGGCAACTACAAAGCAAAAACTATTGTACATACACAAAAGATAAAAAGTGAGAAATAAAAGAATAATCATCTAATCACAAAGACAGCAAGAGAAGAAGAAAGAAACACAAGATCTACAAAACAACCAGTAATAATTAAGAAAATGGTAATAGTAAGTTTTTACCTATCAATAATTACCTTGGATGTAAATAGATTAAATAGTCCAATCAAAAGATATAGAGTGGTTCAAAAGATAAAAAAAAAAAAAAAATAAGCCCCAACTATATGCTATCTAAAAGAGACTCATTTTACTAGCAGGAACACACAGAGACTGCAAGTAGACATATAGAAAAAGATATTTCACACAAATGGAAATCAAAAGAGAGCAAAGGTAGCTCTACTTACATCTGATAAAATAGACCTTAAGTAGAAAGCCATAAAGCAAGACAAAGGTCATTATACAATGACAAAGAGATCAATTTATCAAGAATATGTAACAACTGTAAATGTATATACACCAAACACTGGGGCAACTAAATATATAAAACAATAAATAAAACAAATATTGGCCGGGCACAGTGGCTCACGGCTGTAATCCCAGCACTTTGGGAGGCCAAGGCGGGCGGATCACGAGGTCAGGAAATTGAGACCATCCTGGCTAACACAGTGAAACCCCGTCTCTACCAAAAATACAAAAAAATCAGCCGGGTGTGGTGGTGGGCGCCTGTAGTCCCAGCTACTCAGGAGGCTGAGGCAGGAGAACGGCATGAACCCAGGAGGTGGAGCTTGCAGTGAGCCGAGATCACACCACTGCACTCCAGCCTGGGCGACAGGGCAAGAATCCATCTCAAAAAAAAGAGACAAATATTAATAGATCTGAAGAGAGATACACTAATATAATAATAGTAGAGAACTTCAGCATCCTACTTTTAGCAATGGACAGATTATCTGGAAATAAAATCAACACAATAACAATGGACTTGAATTATACTTTGGGGACAGATGACCCTAACATCCCATCCAAGAGCAAAAGAATCCCATCCAAGAGCAGAAGAAGACTTGCAGTCTCTGTGTGTTCCTGCTAGTAAAATGAGTCTCTTTTAGATAGCATATAGTTGGGGCTTATTTTTTTTTTTTTTTATCTTTTGAACCACTCTATATCTTTTGATTGGACTATTTAATCTATTTACATTCAAGGTAATTATTGATAGGTAAAAACTTACTATTACCATTTTCTTAATTATTACTGGTTGTTTTGTAGATCTTGTGTTTCTTTCTTCTTCTCTTGCTGTCTTTGTGATTAGATGATTATTCTTTTATTTCTCACTTTTTATCTTTTGTGTATGTACACAGAAGGATGTTCTGTGTACACTACCTTCATCAAGTGTACACAGAACATCCCATCCAAGAGCAGGAGAATACATATCTTCATCAAGTGTACACAGAACATTCTTCAGGATAATTCATATGTTAGGCTAAAAAACAAGTCTTAACAAATTTAAGAAGATTGAGATCATATCAAGTAACTTTCATGACCACAGAAGACTGAATCATGGAAAAATAGAAAATATAAACAAATGAATAATAAGCAGAGAGTTTGAAACAGTAATAAAAGGTCTCACATCAAAGAAAAGCCAAGGACATGATGGCTGCATTGCTAAACTCTAGTAAACGTTTAAAGAAGAACTAATACCAATGCTTCTTAAACTCTTCAGAAAAAAAAAAAAAAAAATGAAAAAGAAGTAAAGTTTCCAAATACCTTTTACAAGGCCAGCATTACCTTGAGAAGAAAGCCAGACAAGGAGACTACAAGAATGAACAGACACAAAAATCCTCAAAAATATTAGCAAACTAAATTAAAAAACATATTAAAAGAATAATTCACCATCATCAAGTGGGATTTATACTGTGGATTCAAGGATGGCTCAACATATGCAAATCAATCAATGTGATACACCACATTAACAGAATGAAGGACAAAAACCATATAATTATGTCAATAGATGGGGGAAAGGCATTTAACAAAACGTAACATGCTACAAACTCTGAAAAAATTAGGCATAAGAGGAAAGCACCTCAACAAAGTTACAGCAAGCCAACAGCTAACATCTTATGCAACAATGCCACATTGAAAACTTTTCTCCTAAGGTGAGGAACAAGACAAGGATGTCCACTCTTGCAATTTTTATTCAATGTAGTACTGGATGTCCTAGACAGAGGAGTTAGGCAAGAGAAAGAAATAAAAGGCATCTAAGCCAGAAAGGAAGAAGTTATATTGTCTCTGTTTGCTTGCAGATGACATTAACTTATTCTTAGAAAACAATGAAGACTCCAACAAAAAAGAACACTTAGAACTAATAAAGAAATTCAGTAAAGATGCAAGGTACAAAGTCAACATATGAAAATCAGTAGCATTTGTATACACTAACAATGAACTATCTAAAAAATAAATCAAGAAAACAATTCAATTTATAATAGCTACAAATAAAATACAATACTTAGGAATCAATTTAACCAAGGAAGTGAAAGATCTGTACACTGGAAACTATAAAATATTGATGAAATAAATGGAAGAAGGCACAAATAAATGGAAAGATATTCCATGTTCACAGATTGGAAGAATCAATATTGTTGAAATGTTTATACTACCAAAGCAATCTACAAATTCAATGCAATCTTTATCAAAATTCCAATGTCATATTTCAAGGAAATCAAAAAAAAATCCTAAAGTTTATATGGAACCACGAAAAACCCAGAAAAGCCAAAGCAATCTTCAGTTAAAAGAACAAAGCTGGAGGCATCACATTACCTGATTTTAAAATCTACAAGGATATGGTAATTGAAACAGCATGGTACTAGCCTAAAAACAGACACATAGACCTATAAAACAGAATACAGAGCCCAGGAATAAATCTACACATTTACTGTCAATTGATTTTCAATAAAGATGCCAGGGACAAACAATGAGGAAAGGACAGTCTATTTAATAAAGGGCATTGGGAAAACTACATATCCATATGCAGAATAATGAAATTAGACCCTCATCTCACACCATATACAAAAATAAACTCAAATTCATTAAAGACTTAAATGTAAGACCTGAAACTGTAAAACTAGTACAAGAAAACATAGGTGAAAACCTCCATGACATTGGCCTAGGCAAAGATTTTTTTACATGACCCCGAAAGCACAGGCTACAAAAGCAAAAATAGACAAACAGGATTACATCAAACTAAAAATCTTCTGCATAGCAAAGGGAACAATCAATAAAGTATGGAATGGGAAGAGACAACACATGTAATGGGAAAATATGTTTACAAACTATACATTTGCTAAGAAGCTAATATCCAAAACATATAAGGAACTTAACTCAATTATAAGGAAATAACCCAATTAAAAACAGGAAAAGTACCTGAATAGATATTTTTCTAAAGAAGACATACAAATGTCCAATGGATATATGAAATGGTATTCTACATCACTAATCATCAGGGAAACACAAATTAAAACCATAATGAGATACATCATCTTACTCCTATTAGAAGGGCTATTATAAAAATATGTGAAAAATAAGTGTTGGTGAGAACCTGGAGAAAAGGAAATCCTTTTGTGCACTATAGGTGGAAATGTAACTTAGAGTCATTATAAAAAAACAGCATGAAGGGTCCTGAAAAAAACTAAAAATAGAAGAAAAATATAATCCTGCAATCTCACTACTGGGTATATATTCAATATACTGAAGAGATATCTTTATTCCCATGTTCACTGCAGCATTACTCACAATAGCCGAGATATGTAAACAACCTAAGCATGCATCAGTGGATGAATGGATAAAGAAAATGTGATACATATACACAATGGAATATTATTCCACTTTTAAATAGAAAAAAATTCTGTGATTTGTGACAACATGGATGAATCTGGAGGACATTATGCTTAGTGAAATAAGCAAGCACAGAAAGACAAATACCACATGATCTCACTTATATGTGGAACACGAAAGATTCAAACTCATAGAAAAAGAAAGTTTAATGGTAGTTACCATAGCCTGGAGGGGGTGTGGGGAGATTGAGGACATGCTGGTCAAAGGATACAAAATTTCAGTTAGATGGGAGAAATAAGTTCAAGAGATGTATTGTACCACATAGTAGCTATAATTAATAACAATATATTCTATACTTGAAAACTGTTAACAGGATAGATTTTAAGTGCTTTCACCACATAAAAATGATGTTTGTGAGGTAATGCATATGTTATGTAGCTTGATTTAGCCATTCTGAAGTGTCATGTTGTATACCATAAATATACATAATTTTTACTTCTCAATTAAAAAATACAAAATAAATAAATAATAAAAATTGTGAGACACCAAGACAGAAATACAATAGAAGAATGGGCAATCAATTTAAAAGATACTTCTAAGAACACATACAAATGGAAATAAACATGCTAAAAAGCAGCTCAATCTCATTTTTAATCAAAGAGAAGAAAATTGCAACTGCAATGAGGAACCACTAAACAGACCTCAGATTGGAAAAAATTTGACAGTTTGACAACTAGTAAAACTTGGTAAAAATGCAGAGAAATAGGAACACACATACAGTGCTGATATGAGTATAAATTGTTCAACTATCTTAGACATCAGTTTGGCATTATTTAATAAAGTCATAGATGTGCTTACTGTACAACCTAGCCATTCCAATCTTAGGTGTAACCAGATTGAAATGTGTGTACATATGCACCCAAATATACCTGCAAGAATGCCCATAGTATTGTTCATGCTCATGAACATATCCATAATTATGCCCATCATCAGGAAAATAAATAAGTCAATTATGGTTTATTTATACAACTGGATCCCACACAGCAATGAAAGGACCTACAGTACATGCAACAACCTGGATAAATCTCAGAAACATAAAATTGAGCAGACAAAAAACAAGACATGAAAAAATATAACCCTAGTATGATTCATGTCACATAAATTTCCAAAATAAACAAAACTAAACTAGGTATTTACAAATAAAACGATAAAAAGCAAATATGGCATTGTCACAAAACTCAGAATTGTAGTTATCTCTGGTTGGAGGCAGTGAGTTGATGAAATTGAGAAAAGGCACATGGCTTCTGGGGTGCTGGTGGTATGGTAGTCTTATCTTGTGCTGTGATATTATAAAAAATGTGTGATCTTTATAATTGTTGTATTATGTCATGTCATGCTGTGTTATGTCATGATATGTTAAATTATAGTAGTTATTGTTGTTATATATTTTATGCAATTTTCTCTAGGGATGATACATCTTGCTACACATATGTACACAAAGGAAATGCATTTAAAATAACAAAAAATTTGGCCGGGCACGGTGGCTCACGCCTGTAATCCCAGCACTTTGGGAGGCCAGGGCGGGCAGATCACGAGGTCAGGAGTTGGAGACCAGCCTGACCAACATGGTGAAACCTGTCTCTACTAAAAATACAAAAACATTAGTTGGGCGTGGTGGCACGCACCTGTAATCCCAGCTACTCAGGAGGCTGAAGCAGGAGAATCACTTGAACCCGGGAGGTGGAGGTTGCAGTGAGCCAAGATCGTGCCACTGCACTCCAGCCTGGGTGACAGAGCAAGACTCTGTCTCAAAAAAAAAAAAAAAAAAAAAAAAAATTAGTGAACACATTCATCACCTCCTGTGCTGTGCACTGCTAATTTGATTGTGATAATTGTTACACAATGTATATGTATATCAAATCATCATGTTGTACACCTTGAATATATAGAGTCTTTGTCAATTAAATATTTTTAAATAAAAAATAAAATGACAAAAATTTTAAAACTCAAAACTTAAAAAATTGAATAGGAAGCTTAAAATGGACCCACAATGAAAACATTTCAACAAATGTTACGGAGAAAATTAGATATCCACACACAGGAGAATAAAATTGGACCCTCAACTCACACCATGTACAAACATCAACTCAAAATGGATTAAATACTTATACATTAGACTTGAAACTATAAATCTAATTGAAGAAAATATAGGAGAAATGCTCTATTACATTATTCTCAGTAAATATTTCCTGGATATAACTCCAATAGCATAGGCAACAAAAGCAAAAATAGACAAGAGGGATTACATCAAACTAAAAAGCTTCTGAACAGCAAAGGGAACAACAAAGACGCAAACTACAAAATGATTGGATACATTTTCAAGCCATACAACTGACAAGGAATTAATATGCAAAACACATAAGTAACTCAGAAAAATCAATAATAAGAAAACAAATAATGTGATTTTAAAAATGAGCAAAGTACCCAACTATATATTTGTGAAGAAAGATGTACCTATGGCCAACTGGTACATGCAAAGATGCTCAACATCAGTAACCATCAAGGAAATGCAAATTAGAACTACAATGAAATATATCACCTCTCTCTTGTTAGGATGGCTGTTATCAAAAAGATGAAAGATAATCGGTGTTGGTAAGGATGCAGAGAAAAGGGGACCCTTGCACACTGTTGGTGGGAATGTAAATTAGTACAACCATTACGGAAAACAGTATGGAGGTTCCTCAAAAAACTGAAAACAAAATTATCATATAATCCAGCAGTCTCACTTTTGGATATATATCCAAAGGATATTAAGTCAGTGTGTCAAAGATATGTTTGCACTCCTGTGTTCATTTCAGCATTATTCACATTACCCAAGATAGGACTCAACCCAAGTGTTCATCACTGGATGCATGGATAAGGAAAATGTAGCATATATACACAATGGAATACTACTTAGTCTTTATAAAAAGAAGGAAATCCTGTTAGCTGTAACAACAGGTATGAACCTGGAGGACGTTATGCCAAGTGAAATAAGCCAGGCACAGAAAGACAAATACTGCATGATGTCATTCACATGTGAAATGTAAAAAGGCCCAACTTATAGGAATAGAGAGTACAATGGTGGTTACCAAAGGCTGTGTGGGGGCTGGGGGTTTGGGAGGGAGGATGAGAAAGGGGGAGATGTTGGTCACAGGGTACAACATTTTAGACAGGAAGAAAAAGTTTTAGTGATCTATTGCCCAGAATTGTGACTACAATTAATCATGATTTATTGCATATTTCAAAATTGCTAAACCAGTAGACTTTAAATGTTCTTACCACAAAAAAATGATTAGTATGTGAGGTGATGGATATGTTAATTGGCTTAATTTAATCACTCCGTAATATATACCTATATCAAAACATCACATTGTACACATACATATGTATATTTATTAGTTTTGAATTAAAAATTAGCCTCTTTTATTTAAAATAATATACAACGTTGGTACTGGTAAAATTAAATGAACATTTTTGTATATTCCTTTTAAGAGTTAAATTGGTATACCTTTTAAATAAATAATTTGAAAATATTTAGAAAAGTATGCCTTTTGATAAGGTTCTTTTGATGAGAACCTTATCAAAATTATGCCTTTAAAAATAACAATTTCACTTTTAGGAATATGATCTAAGGAAATCATGTCATGTTATCATATAATATATGCTCATAATTTTCAAATAATTATTAAAATATTTTAAAAACAATAGAGATATAGTTAAATACAATGTAGTGCATCTAAGTGAATAAATCTGTGATTCTACTTTAAAAAAAACAAATAACAAAACAACAAGAAGCAATGTCCAGCCCAGTGCAGCATTAGTATCAACCTAAGAACTTAAAAAGCATAAAGCTCTGGGGATGATACCCATGGAAATTCACATGAAATTGGTCTGAAATGAGCTCTGTCCTTTGGTACATTTTAAAAGCTGCCCACGTTATTCCAATGTGCATGCAGGTTTGAGGAACACTGGATTCTTAGACATACACGCGTATATACCTTTGCGCACACACACAACATATGCAATTGAAAAGAAGTTTAGCAAACTGTAAATAATTTTCTCTTGATTAAGGAATGGATCATTATTTTCTTTTCTGAACTTGTATGCATTTTAACTTTTAACAATAAGCATGATGATATGCAATTAAGGCAGCCATTTTGTATAGTATATATAGTACATAGTGTTTATTTGAAAACAGGGTGGGTACTCTATGTGCTTCAAACATTTCAGTTGAAATCTTATTTACAGAAATAATTTATTTTTAATGATCAGGGCCATTTCAGCCCACCCCATCTCAAGTTATCACAAACTCTACATTAATGAATAGCATGCTAATTACTGATTATGTACAGTCATGTCTTGTTGAGTCAGAGCTACAGTTTAATATTCATTATTTTATGACTATCTGGATTTGAGACTTTTAGACATTATTTTTCAGATCAGAAAAAAATACATCTTGCCTAAAAAGAAAATTAAATTTAAATGAATAGATTTCGTCTAATTATTCCATTATTCCTGAGTGATTTTTTTCTCAGTGTTAGAGACATCAGTTTGTTCACACATATTTTATTAGGTCTGAGCAATACATTTAATCTCTCTTTTCTGGATCCACCCACACTCAAAACTAAGAGTTCATTTAGAAAATATATTTGAGTACCTACGAGGAATTGTGCAAGGTGAAGCAGATATGGTACTGAACCAACAGTCATGGTTCCTGAACTTAGGGACTTTCTCCTTAGGGTTCATACTTATAAACAACACTAAGCATTGAATGCTAATACAGGGAGTTTTATGAGAGTGTATACCAGAGCAAACTAATCTAGCATGAGGACTAAAAGAAATCCTTCTTGAGAAAGTGGCATTTAAGCTTGAACCTGAAGGATCAGTAAAGAGTTACTCAACAAAAGAGGGGTGCGAGGGATATGCTAAGGATAGAGAGCAGAATGTGCAAAGGACCTATAGGGCAGGAAGAAACTTAGAAGATCAGTGTAGCTGCAGCATAATGAAGGATGAAATAGAGAAGTATGAAAGAGACACGTCATGCATTGTAAGCCATTTGGAGGATTATGTTCTTTGTTCTAAGGATAATGGATATACACTGAAGAATTTAAACAGAAGAATGAAACTATCATATTTGCAATTTAATAAAATCATTGCCATTCTGTGGGGAGTTAATTTGAGAGGAACAAGACAAGCTTTGGGGAGAAAATTGGATTTGGGGAGAGAAAATAAGACACTACTGTACTGGTTCAAGAGAGATATGATGGGAGTGGAGAGATTGAATTTGAGCCATAATTTGGAAGTAGCAGCAACAGAACATGAGGATAAATTAAATGGGGAAAGGGGAAAAACAAGTTGCTTCAAGAATGGCTTTTGGATTTTTGGACTCCAAAAATGAGGAGACACTAGTACAATTTACAGATATGGGAGAGAGTAGAGAAGAAGCAGATTGATTTGCTAGAAGTGAGAATAAGGAGGGCAGTTTTGTGGATGTTTAGATACCTATGAGATAGCCAAATAAAGATGTCAAGTAGTCAGTTGGATACATTGGCTTAGACTTCAGAAATTAATTTGTTTGACAGCCATCAGAATATAGAAGATATTTAAAGATATGGGACTTGATTCTTAGAGAGAGAGTCAAGACTGAGACCTGAGAACAACCAGTATTTCAAGTTTGCTTGAAGAAGACAGTAGCCCACAAAGAGATAAAGAGGTAGCCAGAGAGGTAGGGAAAAAACAGACTATGATGTCACAAAAGTTAAGGGAAGATAATGTTTTTATGAAAGAGGAGGAGGCCAATTGATCTATACTCCTGACAAGTCAAATGAAGGGTGAATTAAACCATGTTTATCAGATCTAATCATGTGCAGGGTATTGTGACCTTAAAAAAAAGTCATTGTAGTTAAGTGTGTGGACAGAAACTTGACTGGAGTGAGGAGAAAAATAATAAAACCCCAATAAGAGAACATGTACATCTAATAAATTGACCATATTATTTGGGTTGATTTGCTTTATGACCCCATTTTCTTCAATAATGGGAGAGTCTAGAGTATGTTTGATTGGTGGTGGAAAGATCCAATAGAGAACATGAGTTTGAAGTTGCAGGAGAGAAAATGGAGAGCTGATGGAATCATGACTTTGAGAAGGGAAAAAGGTGAGAGTACACATGCAAGGATTGCTATTCGCAGAAGAAGAAAAACTCTATTGTAACAGAAGAGGAATAGATGGGCCGCAAACATTTGCTTCTAGTAAAAATTATTTGACTTCCTAAACTAAGACGTTAGTTTTTCTAAAAATGTGAAAAACTGAAAAGAAAGTGCTTTAGCACCACTTTTACCTAAGTTACTTCATTAGGTGAAGTTTCATTACCAGGTATGAAAGCAAAGCTTGTTCTCTGGCTTCACGTGTCCCCAACCAGTTTCTACCTTGAGTTGTCAACTCTCTGAAGGATTTCTAGCCTCTCTACTTGCAAAGAAGGGATTTAAATAGATTGCATCTATTCTGTATGAATTATCTGAATGACATCCCCGTCTCTTTTCATCAGGAACTTGGACAATGGTATTTAGGGACCCATTTCTCATTCTTCCTACTACTACTATGAAAATAAGCCTGCAACACTAACATTTCCCTATGCATTTAAAAAGATTTCTTATGAAGAGGAGTAGAAAACTATAATAGAAACATTTTAAGGACTTCTCCCAAGTTTCTTTTAGGTTCTTAGAGTATATGGGGCAAGGCTTATTTTCACAATGAAAAAAAAGTCACATGCAATTAAACATTTAGGCACTTCCATAAAGAATAATACTTTTAGGGGAGAAATTATATAGAAATGGGAAATGACTTTTAAGGCAAAGATGAAGCTATCCTGTGTAAGTCATATAAATGCAAAAGTTGTTAAGTGCGGTGTTTTTATAAAGGCATATTAAAGAAAAAAAGCCCACCATAGACATTAGACAGGGATCAGGCACAGGGCCTTGAAGAAAGCACAAAAATTCAGGAGCTTATCTTCAGATTTCTAAGTCTAGAATCTTGATTATATAAAATGTTGACCAACCTAAGTTATAGAAAACTGATAATGAGCCATATATCCCATTTTTATTTACAATGAATAAATCATAGTTGAAAAGATAACTGAAATTGGGCACTTACTTGCTCAGTGCCCTCTCTAAGTAGCATTCAAGAAACAACTTTCAGTTTGCTTGGTCTGACTAGAAATAAGACAAATGGAAGGAGGGGAAACTACCTGATTTAACTTGAGTGCAGGGCTACCTTTCTTCACTCTAGGCATACATTTCTCTAGAAGACTGATAGGATTCTATGATCAACTTTTTCCCTAGAAGTGATAGATACACAGGCTACCTGCTTTTTAAAAAACCGTTTTCTTTTCTTGAGGACCATCTGCCTATCCTGACATGTAACAGTCACAGGATTCAACGCACTGTACTCCCTCAAAGTATTTTCCCCTTGACAAAACCATGATGCCAGAAGGTTATAATTAAAATTAACTACAGAAGCTGGACACCTAACTACAGCCATCCTAAAGTTGATAATTACCATTCTCATATAAATGCCTCTCCTTTTTTGCTACAAAACACCAGTCCCCCTTGTTTATTTCTTCCCCTTGATTCCAACATAGCAACTTCATTTCTTATCAAGCCTCGACCCACAACTTTGACATATCAATTGAAGCTAAAGGAGCTACATTTATTCTTTTAGTTTTTTTTGTTCCATTCTATAAAGCTCCCTTTTCAAGGCCCACTTGCCACTGCAGGTCCTACAATACCTCTTTTGATGACCAAGCTCCATGCTAAGGCTTCCCACCAGACAATTCCATATCCTTGCATATTTCACAGTATAAATATAGAAGTTCCCTTTCATTCCTTGCCATTAATAACAAAAATGTGAAAAACAGATTTCTTCCTAGGAACAATCTGAAGATATAAGTGGCTTCTATCCAATATCTTGGAATTCAGGGCACGTATTCTGCCACAGTGACTCATATATATCCTTAAGCTGGTACAGTTTCACTGTAATTGGTTTGGTTACATTTGTTATGACATGGCCAAACCTTGTGTATGGTCTTTAGACATTTATTTTGGACTTGAGTATTTACCAATATTTTTATGGATAAATTTATAAAAACTCCTGGCATTAATAAAACATAAATTTTAAAGAAGGGTATAATCATGATTCTCATACAAACATGGGGTAAATATGTGTCAAAGATTGTATTTAACTCTTTAGTTAATGAGGGAATCTGTAAGATGGTACAACGAGTTCAAAGCAAAATCCAAAGAAAAGACAAATATGTATGCTGTTTCCATTCATTTGGGCTGCCATAACAAAATACCATAAATTGGGTAGCTTATAAACAACAGATAATTATTTCTCACGGATCTGGGGGCTGGGAATTTCAAAATCAAGGTACTGGTACATTTGGAGTCTGCTGAGGGCACTCTTCCTGGTTCAAAAACGGTAACTTCTTGCTACATCCTCCCATGAACAGCCTTGGGCCAACTTTATAAGGATGGTAATAGCCGTTACCAGGGCTCTGCCCTCATGACCTAATCACCTCCCAAAGACCCCACCTTCTAATACCATCATCTTGAGGGTTAAGATTTCCATATATGAATTTGGAAGAGACACAAACATTCGGACCATAGCATATACCAACAAAGAATGATGAAATGAATTTGCTTAATTGATACATAATTGGTCAATAATCACAGAGCAGTAATCAATTGCATTCCTCAATGTACAATTTGCATTTCTACGGACATGCATTATTTGCCTTATTATTAGCTTTCTACACTTTATAATGTTGAAAAAAAGCTCAAAGTAAATGAAAGACTGATATAACCATGTAGGGTGCTCTAGAAAGGACATTCAGTATATTATTTTCCCCCATTTCAAAGTCCTCTACAATTTTTTATGACAGGGTAGTGGGTCTTATAACACTTTCTTGTGTGCTCTTCTTACATTTTTTTAAACCTTGTCTCCAACTTTTGGGAGGATTTTTCAGAATCTTTTATACCAGCTACAGAAAGCAGAAAAAAGAGAATATTATTTTTAATTAAATATTTCATTTTGAAAACATTGTAGATTCACATGCAAGTGTTCAGGAAAAATAACTAATGGGTACTAGGCTTAATACCTGGGTGATGAAATAATCTCTACAACAAACGCCCATGACACAAGTTTACCTATGTAACAAAGCTGTACTTGTAACCCTGAACTTAAGACTTAAAAGAGTAACACAGAGATACTTTGTGTATTATTTACTCTTTTATCCATTGTAACATCTTTCGAAACTACAACAAAATATCACAACCAGGATATTGACATTGATATAGTCAAGATACAGAACATTTCCATCACAACAAGGATCCCTCCTGTAGCCCTTCTGTAGTATAGCCATGCTCACTTTCCTCCCACCTCCAGTACCTCCTTAAGCCCTGGAAATCACTAATCTGTTCTTCATCTCTCTAATTTGTCATTTCAACAGTGTTCTATACATATAATTGTGCAGTATATAACCTTTCAGGATTGTCTTTTTTCACTCAGCAAAATTCTTCAAATTGTGGAAACAGGCACATTCCTCCATAGATCAATAGTTTGTTCCTTTTTATTGCTGAACATCATTCCTTGGTATGAACGTACCGTTTATTTAACCATTCACCCATTCAAAAACATCTAGGTTATTCTTGTCTACTACAAATAAAGCCACTATAAATATTCCTCTACAGGTTTTTGTGTGAACTAAGTCTTCATTTCTTTGGGATAAATGCCCAGGAGTGCAATTGCTGGGCCATATGATAGTTACAAGTTTAGTTCTTCAAGAAAATTCTAAACGTTTTCTAGAGTAGTTATAGCATTTCACATTCCCACCATCAATGCATGAGTGATCCAATTTCTCCACATCTTTGCCAGCATTTGGTGCTCTGACCATATATTTTTTAAATTTTAGCCATTCTCATAGCTGTGTAATAATATTTGCTTGTGGTTTTAATTTACATTTCCCTAATGGATGCAGATGTTCAACATCCTTTTATATGGTTATTTGCCATGTGTATACCTTCTTTGGTGAAAAGTGTCGTGTGTTTTCCTCATGTTCTCATTGGATTGTTTGCTTCTTTACTGTTGAGTTTTGTGAGTTCTTTATATATTCTACATACTAGTCCATTGTCAGATATGTGATTTTCAAATGTTTTCTCCCACTCTGTAACTTACCTTTTCATCATATTAACAGAGTATTGCACAAAGCTAAAACTTCAATTTTTATAAATTATGATTTGTCAGTTTTTCCTTTTATGAATTATCCTTTTGGTACCCAGTCAAATAATACTTTTCTTAGCCTTAGATCCTGATTATTATTACCTATGATTATTTTCCAGAGGTTTGATAGTTTTGTTTTGTTTCTGCATTATAATTAAGTCTGTGCTCAATTTTGAGTTAATTTTTCTATAAGGTATGAAACTTAGCGACAACCAATTGCTCCAGTACCATTTGTTTAAAAGACTATCTTTCCTCCATTGAATATACAACTATACTTTTTCAATATCTAATAAAACAAAATAAAATAAAATTTTTTAAAACAGCTTGGCATATATGTGTTGGTCTATTTCTGAATTCTTATGTTCCATTGATCTATGTGATCTATACCACGCACTCTCGATTACTATAGCAATATACTCTTTAAATAGCATAGACTGATTCCTCTTACAATATTATTCTTTTTCAAAATGGTTTTAGCTATTATAGTACTTTGCCTTCCCAGATACATTTTAGAATAATGTTGTCTATTTTTACAATAAAGCTTCCTGTATTTTCATAGACATCGCATTCAATCTATGTATTAATTTGGAGAGAATTGACATGTCTCTCCATTTATTTAGATCTTTTATTTCCTTAATCAGCATTGTGTAATTTTAAGCATCAAGTCCTGTAAATGTTTTGTTACATTTTCACTAAACTATTTCTTTTTGGGGTACTTACACATAGTATTATAGTTTTAATTTCAATGTCCAAGTGTTCATTGCTAGTATATAGAAACGGAATTGACATTTGTATGTTTATCTTGTATCCTGTGACATTGCTAAACTCATGTATTGGTTCTAGTAAGTTTCAGCGATTTTCTATGTAGACAACCATGTCATCTGCAAACGTAAATCATTTTATGTATTAATTCATTTCATATCTTTATGCCTTTTATTGCCATTTCATGCCTTGTTGCACTGGCTAGAACTTTCATCACTCTGTTGAACAAAAGGGTGATAATAAACAAACTTGCCTTTAGACCAATCTTAAGAGAAAAGCCTATAGTCTTTGGCATCAAGTACAATGTTAGACTCAGGGTTTTGGTAGATGCTCATTAACAAGTTGA
This sequence comes from Pongo pygmaeus, assembly GCF_028885625.2. Lineage (NCBI taxonomy): Eukaryota > Metazoa > Chordata > Mammalia > Primates > Hominidae > Pongo > Pongo pygmaeus. Next base: position 23,365,400 of record NC_072396.2, read on the forward strand.
GAAAGTTCTCTATTCCTAGTTTGTTGAGAGTATTTTAAATCATAAACAAGTGTTGACTTTTGTCAAATGTTCTATCTATATTGATATAATCATGCGATTTTTCTTCTTTAGCCTAAATGACATTATTGATTTTTGAATACCGAACCAGCGTTGCATCTCTGGAATAAATCTCACTTGGGTATAATTCTCTTTATACACTGTGAATTCTATTCACTGATATTTTGTTAAGAATTTTTACGTCTACAGTAATGAGGGATATTGGTCTGTAGTGATATTTTGGTACTGTGCTTGTCTTGTTTTGTTGTCAGAGCAGTATTAGTTTCATAAAGTTAATTGTAAAGTGTTTCCTACTTTTCTGTTTTTGGAAATCGATTGTAAAGAATTGTTGTTAATTCTTCTTTAAATGCAAGGTCGAATTCTTCATTAAAGCCACACAGTCCTCAGATTCTCTTTGTGGTAAGTTATTTGACTACCAATTCTGTTTCCTTATTAGTTTTGACAGTTTGTGTTTTTTGAGAAAGAGGTCTATTCTGTGTAATTTGCCAAATTTATGTTTGTATACTTATCTGTAGTATTCCTTTGTAATCCTTTTGATGTTTTCAGTCTATAGTGTTGCCTGGTATCACTCCTGATATTGGTAATTTATGTCTTCTTTATTTTTTTCTTTGCTAGTCTTGTTAGATGTTTGTAAATTTTATCTTTCTTAAAAACTTGCATTTTGTTTCCTTTATTTTATCTATTGATTTTCTGTTTTTGATTTCATTGTTTTCTTCTAATTCCCTTATAAGGACTCATTGTGATTATATTGGGCCTACCCAGAAAGCCCAGAACATTCTCATCTCAAACTTCTTAATTTAACCACCTCTGCAAGTCCCTTTTGCCATGTAAGGTGACATATTAACAGGTTCTGGGCATTAGAACATGGACATCTTTGTGGGGCCATTATTTTATCTACCACAGTCCACCCTCTGGCCGACAAAAATGCATGTCCATCAGCATGCAAAATGCATTTACCCTAGTTCAAGGTTTCTAAAAATCTCAACTCATTATAGCATCAACTCAAGTTCAAAATTTCATCTAAGTTTTCTCAGCTTAAAAGTTCAATATTTCATCATCTAAATCATCTAAATCAGTTATGAGTCAGGCTATGGGAATAATCCAACCTGGCATGTTTTTTTGTCTGTACCCATTGGTGTTTCAGGGTTGCCAGCTTTTTCAGCTCCAACTCTGGGATATATAAGTTAAAAAGAGAAGCAAAGGAACTCACTACTATGCCATTCCTGAGGTTGTGAACTTCCCAGAAGATCATCCTCCTTTCATTCTTTTAGATTCTTGGTATGTTTGTTTTATATATCATATTTAGGGTTTTTCGTTGAATTTAATGGGAGGAAGAGGAAAAAGTAGATCTACTTCATATTCTTGGAAATGTAATCCCAAGAAAGCATATTTGTAAAATCTATCTAAGATACTTTATGTATGATTATCTACTCTTGTGATTTTGCTGTCAAATTCTATGTAGCACTATTTTTCCCCAACAAGGAGTTCCAGTTTTTTCCATTAGTCATCAGTATCTAAGTATATTTTAAAATTTTGATCAACAGGATAAAAAGACACTTATCCTGCCGCAAGTACAGTTCAGAGTATTTTGAAAAGGATTCTTTAGATGGTAAGGAAATCATATTTAATTAATCTAGGTCTTTCAGGCATCTTGGTTAATGAAGATAAAATTAATTTTTTAGAAATCTATGTTATCTTTCAAATTTATCTGAAATTTATTCTGTAAATTTAATTTAAAAATAATTGTGGTCAACGGCAACTAAAAGCTTCTCTAATCATTCATGACTAATTGAAAAAAATGTAATAAAAGTAAAATTACTGATCAAAGTAAGTTCTCCAATTTGGAGAAAGGTGTATTTTTTTAAAGTTTGACACACGTTATGCTCATAGGCTTGAGGAATAACCCTTAGTTGAGCACATATTCCAAGAATGTTATTCATGAGCCACAAAATTTAGTCAATTAGTATATATTGAGTGCAAATTATTTTTCTAGTTCTTTAGAGACACGGAGTATGTGCCAATTATTGCAGAATATATTAAGTCTCAGGCATAGTGTTCTGTTGTGCTTCAAAAAGCACTGGAAAAATTTGTGGAAAAAGCATTTTAAATATTAAATTACACATAAATATGTATTACTGAAGCATTTTCTTTTAATTTTTATTTTGAAAACAACTTCAAATTTACATAAATGTTGCAAGACTAAGATGATGAATTTTCAAATATAATTCATCTATATTTATTAATCATTAATACTTTGCTACATTTGTTCCCCCTTGTCTCTCACTCACTCTATATTATATAATAAAGTAATAAACACCATGTTTCACATTATAAATAATCTACTATATTTAAATACCATATTTTGTAATATTATAAATGTACTATATGTATTAAATATTTTATAATGTCATGAATAGTATTATTATTAGTTTTGCTGAGTTATTGAGTTTAATTATTTGCCAGGAACATAACCCTTTACTCCTAAATACTTTAGCATGTATATCCGAAGAAAAGGAACATTCTCTTAAAAGTACTATCATAAATTCTGACAGTTTAATGAAATATTATCTATATATATCACGCATATTCAACTATTATCGACTGTACTAATAGCATTCTTTATGGTCCAGAAGTTGTCTAGGATCACCACTGCATTTAGTGGTCATATCTCTTTAGTCACTCTATATGGAAGAGCTCCTCCCAGTATAGACCAGTTGTTTTGAAAAATGATCCCCAACTTATGTCTCTCTGATGATTTCTCTTTTTTTTTTTTTTTTACTAATTCTTGTTTATTAAAAACATTTTTATATTAGTATTTGATTTTTAATTGACAAAACTATATATTTACAGCATATAACATGATGTTTGGAAATATGTATACATTGTGGCATAATTAAATCAAGCCAATTAACATATGCATTATCTGACATTCTTTATTTGTGGTGAGAACACTTAAAATCTTCATTCTTTTCTATAGCTTCATAGTACTCCATTGTGTAGATGTGCTACACATAGCTTATTCAGCCATCTCCCATAAATGAGCATTCAGTCATTTCCCGTATGTGCAGTTGCAAACAATGCTGCAATAATTAATCTAGAACATATTTATTAATATATTGTTGGAAGCATAAAATGTTTTAAGTGGTTTAGTTACAAGGTCTATAACAATAAGAAATCTTGAGTTGAATTTAAAAAATTCAAACAAAATAATACCACCATCACATAGCCACCTGTGATCCTAAATCAAATCAGAAACAGACAAGAAGGAGTCAAGTCTGTGAAGACCAAAATAATCAGTATAACCATGTCACAAGTGGGGTGCCCGAAAAAATAGATTCTAAGAGATTAGCATGCAAAGAGTTTATTAGAGAGTGCCTTTGGGAGTCAATATCTGTGGAAGGAAATAGAAGGGAAGAAAGCATCAGTGGGCAAAGAGAAGTTGGACTGCAAGGCAGCCTCAAGGGAAAGCCTCGACGACCTTACTGGGAATTCTGAAACTAGAATGACCCTTCAGAATTTTTACAAACTGGCAAGGGGGCCAGGCCCTTGCATTTTCCCATCAATTGGTCATTGGATGTAGGCCACCTGGAAAGGAGGCTCTACCTTGGACAAACTAGCTCTCTTTAGCAGAGGCATCTTTGTAAGGAGATGACAGCTGTGGACTTTCTGCAGGCAGCACTCTCAGCAGCTGCGGGTATTAGTTTTTGATTTCTAAACCAGAATCTTAGTAGTACATCACAGCACCCACCACAGACCAGATATACTTGGATCAATGAAATTTTAAAAAATAACTATTTACTCCTTTTTGTCTTAGCTCTTTCTTGAGATTTTAAAGCTTTTTACATTTCTCTATCATAATGAATACCATATTAGATTCATCTTCTTTACTTGTCTGGTTTCTCTGAATCCTTGAACAGGCAAAACACATTTTATTAGTTGTTTTATCGCTAATAGCTACCATGGTGCCTGGCTAAGCCCAAGTGTTCAATTATTATTTGATGAAAGAATAAACTCCAATCTGTAATGATTTGAATGATCTTACCAAATGATTAATGATTATATACACCTGTCTGAATGGAGCTTTTAGTGTCTAGCTAGAGGCCCTGACTTATGCCTATTCAAAACTACAGTTTTATCAGTGGTGAGGACGAAGGTATAGCAAGTAAATGTTCCGTTTGTGAATGGCATGAAACTAAGGACAGCAGCTTCACTGGATGACAGTTAGGATTCACAAAGAATGAACATAGGCTAAGATAATGGTCTGAATATAATGAGATGAAATTTGAGGAACTGATATGAGGGACTGTCAGTGGATTCAACAAACCACCCAGAAAACTTTTCAGCTGGCTAAGCAGAAGTTTGTGAGAAAGACTAGGGGTTTTTGACGATTGCAAGACCAACAAAAGTCAACACCATTATGTAGCTACGTGTCATCTTAGCCATTATCAGTATATATATATATATACTGATATATATATATACTGATATATATATATACTGATATATGTGTGTATATATATATATAGCTCGTGTCATCTTAGCCATTATCAGTATATGTATGTATGTGTGTGTGTGTACATATATATAATTTAAAGCCTGGAAGCAATGGCCCTATTCTAGGTCAGATTGCCATAATATCCAAGATTTCAATTCCAAGCACTGCCTTGGAGTATAAAGACCAGATAATTTAGAATGTATTTGGAGGAAAGCAAGTAGGGTGGTGAAAGGACTCAAATTTGCACCATGACTAATGGCTAAGGGGAGGTTGAGGGAAGTTTTGCCAAACCTTTTAGGCACAAAAATTAGCTTAATAGAAAACCTAACAAATATGAACAAAATGAATTAATGAACATCCCTAATGAACATAGCTGAAGAAATTCTTAAAAGATATTTACAAACTGAATCCAGCAACGTGTTTTAAAAAAAAATACCGTTACATGTGATTGCCTTCTTGTAATGTGGTTCAATATTAGAAAGGCTATGGATCACATCACAATGTCAGATAAAATAAATAATAATTCAATAGGCAGTTTAAAAGGCAATTGATGAAATTTAAGTTCATTTATGTTCCAAAAGTTAAACAACAAAAACCCCAAAAGCTGGTTAAATTAGAAATACATGAGCAGATTTTAAACATGATGGTTTATATATTTCTCATATTGATGGCACAATGCTAACTGGTAAAGCAATACATGTTTTCCCACCCGAGTCAGGAATATGAGCAATATGATGATTCTCATTACTTTTATTTAACATTACTCAAGATAGAAGACCAGAGAAATGAATAGGTTATAAATACAGAAAAGTATTCCTTACTGTATTCCAACATTATCATTGATTAACAATGATAGAATTGCTTGTCCTATAACAATAACAATAAAAATTGAAAAATACTTGAGTTATTAAAATATTGGTAAGGAAGTTAGTTTCATAATAAATATACAAATAAAATACAAACAGCAGAAAATCTAGTGAGAAGGTAAAATCAAAAATATATTGTCTTCAGATTTAACAATAAAGCATAAAGTACCCAAGAGTAAACTGGATAAAAAATGTGCAGGGTCCATAGGAAGAAAACTATAAAACTTGACTAAAGGCCATAAAGAACACTTAAATAAATTGAAAAAAGACAAATTAAGTTGTTGGTTAGAAAGACTAAAAACTTTGAAGATGCCAGCTATACCCAAAGTATTCTCTAAATCAAATGTAACATCAAAAAGCCAGGGACTTTTACTTCAAACTTTGTAAGATGTTCATTTTGACCAACAAAAAGTAGGAATAAGAAAGAAAAGAAACATTTTAAAAGAAGGATTTGCCTAACCAGATATCATAATGTGCTCTAGAGTAGTTAAAATACTGTAGTAATATTAGGGGAATATACAAACCAGAAAAAGAGCATAAAAATTCCACGGGAAATAAATATTTAAGAATCGGTTATACTAATATAAACTGAAACAATAAAGAAAAAAGATACTGTAATGATGTGCTAAAGAAGAACTATTACAGAAAAACAAGTTAACCTTCACTTAACCCCAAAATAAATTATGAGTGGATAATTTGCATTTTAAATAGAGCCTTATAATTTCTAGAAAAAATATTATATTATCTTAGGTCTAGGGGATCTTTCTAACCATAAAAACAGAGAAACTATTTTTTAAAAGACATAAATTTAATTTTACAATATTCATGTTTAAAAGTTACAAGAAATAATTAAAAGAACTAAAAAGCAAAATTGAAGCCAGAGGAATATCTGAAAAAATGTAAAGGATAAATAGTTTTATATACAAATAATTCCTTAAAAAAATAATAAACCCCCAACAGAAAAAAAGGAACAAATGGCATTAGTGGGCAAAGGAAAACTACAAATGGTCACTAAACATACAAAGTTGTTTCAATCTCTCTAACATTGAAAGTAATGCAAAAATATTTTACCTACATTCATTATTTCATTCAAAATACAACTATTTATGACCAACTTTATGCCAGGTATTGCTGTGGGTCACTAAGAATAGGGAGCCGAATGCCACAATATCCCTGCCTTCATGAAAAAGAAAGAAATAGTAATCAAATTAAAAATAAATAAATAAAGAACAGGCCGGGCACGGTGGCTCACATCTGTAATTCTAGCACTTTGGGAGGCCGAGGAGGGTGGATCACTTGAGGCCAGAAGTTAAAGACCAGCCTGGGCAACATGGTGAAACCCCGTCTCTACTAAAAATACAAAAATTAGCCAGGCATGGTGGTGCACATCTGTAATCTCAGCTACCTGGGAGGCTGAGGCAGGAGAATCGCTTGAACCCGGGAGGCGGAGGTTGCGGTGGGCCAAGACTACACCACTGCATTCCTGCCTGGGTGACAGAGGGAGACTCTACATCAAAAGCAACACCACCAACACAAACAACAAACAAAAAGCCGCAGCACACATAAAGTTAGTTATACAAGATGAATTAGTTCCAGTGATCTGCTAAGATAGTGCCTATAGTTAAGAATAAGGTATTCTATACTTAAACATGCGCTAAGAAGGTAGGTTTCATGTTGTATGCTCTCACCATCCAAAAAAGAAAAAAAAAGTAGCCAAAAAAGGAACTCAAGAAAACTTATGTAGGTGCTGGATATGTTAATTAGATTGTGCTGATGGTAACCTGAGTGTATATATATGTCCAAACTTTCCAAATTATGTATTTTCATTATGCATAGTTTTTGCATACCAGTTATAGCTCAATGAAGCTGAGGAAAAAAATACAAAGGAACATACAGGCAAAATAAATATCAGTACGGTTTCAAAGGGTGATACTTACACTAAGAATGTAAAGTAGGATAAGTGGATAGAAAGCAATTGAGAGAACTATTTAAATGGGAGAAAATGAACACAATCTTTTTGAAGGCTAATCTGGCAGTGTGCATCAATAGTTTTACAAATGTCCACACCTTCAAAAAAAATTTTACCTTAAAACAATTTAAGACTCACAAGAAATTGCAAAATTAGACATTTGGGACTACAACAAAGTAAAAAGCTTCTGCACAGCCAAAACAATCAACAAAGTAAAAAGACAACTTACTGAATGGGAGAAAATATTTTCAAAATATATATTTAATAAGGGGTTAATTTCCAAAATATATAAGGAACTACTACAACTTAAAAAGTAAGAAAATGAATAACTTAATTTTAAAATGGGCTGAACACTTGAATAAACTTTTCTCCAAAGAAGGCATACAAATGGCCAACAGGTATATGAAGAGGTGTTCAAAATCACTATCAAGGAAATGCAAATCAAAATCACAATGAGATATAACCTTGCACCTGTAAAGATGGCTATTATCAGAAAAACAAAAGACAAGCGTTGGCAAAAAGTGGAGAAATTGGAACCCTTTTACACTGTTGGTGGGAATGTAAATTGGTGCAGCCATTATAGAAAACAGGAAGGAAGATTATCAAAAAAATTACAAATAGAACTACCATATAAGCCAGTAATCCCACTTCTGGGAACTTATTTATAAAGAGTTGAAATCAGGATCTTGAGGAGATCTTCACATTCCCATGTTCATGGCAGCACTATTTGCACTAGCCAAGATGTGGAAACAACCTAAATTTCCATGAATGGATGAATAAAGAAAATGTGGTATATACATACAATGGAATATGATTCAGCCTTTAATAAGGAAAAACTCCTGCAGTATGTGACAACATGAATGAACTTTGGAGACATGTTGCTAAATGAAATAAGCCAGTCATGGACAAATATGGCATGATTCCATTTATGTGAATGATCTAAAATAGTCAAACTCATAAAAACAAAAAATAGAATGGTGGATGCCAGGGGAAATGGGAAGGGAGAAGGAGGAGTTACTAATCGATGTGTATAAAATTTCAATTATACAAGATGAATAAGTTCCAGAAATCTGCTGTACAACATTTAGCCTATAGGTAACAATACTGTACTGTACACTTAAAAATCTGTTAAGAAGGTAGATCTCATGTTAAGTGTTCCTACATAAAATTAACTATTTTTTTAATTAAACAAGAAGTTGCAAATATAGTAGAACACTAATATGATTGCTTTACCTGCTTTTTCTTAATGATAACGTCTTACACAGTCATAGTAAAATACTGAAACCAGGAAATTGACATAGGTATAATATTATTATAATACTATAAACTACATATCTATTTCAATTTCACAGTTTTCACTCGGACTCATCTGTGTTTTGGGTGTGTACTACTATGAAATGTTATCACATCTATAGATTCATATAATGGCCATCACAATCAGGATACAGAACTGTTCCATCACCACAAAAAAACTCAGTCATCATACCCCTTTATAGTTTATGTTACCAACTGTAACCCCTGACCAGCACTGATCTGTTCTCTATCACCATAATTTTGTCACTTTGAAAGTATTATATAAATGGAATAGAGTATGTAACCTTATGAGATTGACCTTGTTTCCTCACTCAGCATAATACTCTAGAGATCCATCTAAGTTTTTGTGGGTATCAATAATTCATTTCTCTTCATGACTGAGAAGTATTCCCATTACATGAATGAACAAGTTTCTTTGGATAAACTTCACCCATAGAAGGACATTTGGGTTATTTGCAGTTTACGGGATATTACACATAAAGCTGCTATGAACATTTGTATCCAGGTGTTTGTGTGCATACATGTTTTCAAGTCAGTAGGATAAACATTCAGGATTGTGTTTGCTGGTTCCTATGGAAAGTATATGGTATAAATTTGTAAGACACTGCCACATTGTTCTCTGAGGATTGTACCATTTTACTTTTCTACCAGCAATATACGGCAGATCCAGATGTTCCACATCCTGTCAATATTTATTTAGTGTTGCCACTATCTTCTATTTTAGCTATTCTGGTAGATGTATACTGTTATCATGGTTTTAATTTGCATTTATCTAGTGGCTAATAATGTTGAACATATTTTTATGTATTTATTTTTCCTCCACATATCCTCTTTGTTTAAGTGTCTGATCAAGTTTTTTGCCATTTTCTAATGGGATTGCTATCTTACCTTTGAGTTTAGAGAGTTATTCATATATTCTGGTTACAAGCTTTATGTTGGATATGTGATCTGTAGAAATTTTTCTTACAGCCAGTGGCTTGTCTTCTCATCCTCTTAATAGTCTCACAGAGTAAAAGTTTAAATTTTTTAATAAAGACAAATTTATCATATTTTCTTTTATGGATTATGCTTTGGTATTGTGACTAAAAACTCTGCTTAACTCAAATCATGAAGGTTTTCTCCTGTGTTTTCTTTTTTTTTTTCTTTTTTTTGAGACGGAGTCTCGCTCTGTCGCCCAGGCTGGAGTGCAGTGGCATGATCTCGGCTCACTGCAAGCTCCGCCTTCTGGGTTCACGCCATTCTCCTGCCTCAGCCTCCCGAGTAGCTGGGACTACAGGCGCCCGCCACTGCGCCCAGCTAATTTTTTATATTTTTAGTAGAGACAGGGTTTCACCATGGTCTCGATCTCCTGACCTCGTGATCCGCCCGCCTCTGCCTCCCAAAGTGCTGGGATTACAGGCGTGAGCCACCGCGCCCGGCCTTCTCCTGTGTTTTCTTATAAAAGTTTTATATATTTACTGTTTACATTTAGATCTCTGATCCATTTCAGTTAATCTTTGTATAAGGTATGAGATTTAGATTTAGGATTATTTTTGGTCCATGGACAACCAATTTTCCAACATGATTTATTGAAAATATCATTCTTCCTCCATTGAATTGCTTTTTCACCTATGACAAAAATAAGCTGGGTGTACTTATGGTGGGTCACTTTCTAGACTCTTCATTCTGTTCCACTGACCTATGTGTTCACTCAATTTTCTATAAGATGTTGTCTTGTGTTCCCATCTTCCTTTTTCTTCCCCCTTTTTTTAGAGACAGAGGTCTCCCTGTGTTGCCCAGGCTGGTTTTGAACTCCTGGCCTCAAGCCATCCTCCTGCCTCGGCCTCCCAAAATGATAGGATTACAGATATGAACCACCACATCTGGCCTGTTTCTATCTTTTGATTCCACAATAACTTCCAGGAATTTATCCATAAGAGATAAAAATAAGAATTCTCCATAAGACCTAGACATATGCGAAAAAATATACATGTAAGGATGTTCAGTGCAGCTTTTTCACATTGAACTAGAAATAATATAGTGTCTAACAACAGGAAATTAAAGATTTCAGATTCCAGCAAAAACGGCTTACTCAACTAATGCATAAACTCTCTCCCTATAAAATGTAGTGATGTTGAATAAACATTTAATATAACATATTTAAAACATAATACATTTTAATATATAGTTCACCTCCAAAACGGAACTCTTCAGGAACCAGAATTGATGAGGTCCCTGAGAGCTAGAATTCCAGAAGTATATGCTGATATTGTTGTAGCCTTGAACATGTTACTAGCCCAATAATAGGAGAGTTATTATTTTAATGCACACAAAGGCATGGATGACAACAGCTTTATTCACTCAAGATTGGACATAGGAACTAAGACCTGGGAATAAAGCTAAGAACCTTGAAAGACTGTGATCCCAGTGAAGAGAAAATAAAAATGATTCATGCACCTACCCATTGAGTTGACAATAAATCTTCAGAGGGAAATTAAATCCCTGTGACTGGGCCTCACATAGGTAGAGTCTGTGTATTCTAAACTCAGAGGCTAGGATCTACCAAGTCCATAAATGAACATAAACATTTGTCCTGGGCCTTGGATACCCAAACAGCCCAATAGGAACAATTGCAAACTCTCTGGAGAAATAACCGAGGCTACAAGAGATTCCTCCTAAAAAAACAAGCTCCCCTTTAGATAAGCTAACAACAAAAGTTAAAAATTATAGATGGAATCATCAAACATGGCAAAGACATCAGACACTACAAACAAATGAATTAGCATTCCAGTAATTCGAGGAAAGGCCTATGGATTTTTCTGTTATGATTCTTTAACCACACTATTCAATATAAACATAATACAAGTGAGCCACAAGTATGAGTTGCCTATGTAATTTTAAATTCAATTAAAATTTCACATTAAAAAACTAAAAGCGCCAGGCATGGTGGCTCACACCTGTAATCCCAGCACTTTGGGAGTCCGAGGCGGGCAGATCGTTTGAGCCCAAGAGTTCGACACCAGCCTGGGCAACATGGCAAAACCCTGTCTCTACAAAAAATGCAAAAATTAGCCAGGTATGGTGGCCTGCACCTGGAGTCCCAGCTACTCAGGATGCTGAGGTGGGAGGATCCCTTGAGCCCGGGAGGCGGGGGTTGCAGTAAGCCTAGATCGTGCCACTGCACTCCAGCCTTGGGGACAGAGCCAGACTCTGTCTCAAAAAAAAAAAAAAAAGGAAAAGAAATAGGTGAAACTAATTTTAATAATGTAGTTTAACTTAATTTTTATTTTTGATTTTAGCTTTATTTAACATCTTTCATACTAAGTCTTTGATATCTAGTGGCTATTGGCTATTATATTGGACAGTGCAAGTCATGAAATAAGTATAAAATGAGTAATATGACCCATTCATTCAGTCGGGATTCATCAGGTATCCACTATATGCCAGACACCAGGAAACTTTGGTGCGCTAAATAAACAAAGTGCTTGCCTTCATTGGGCTTAAGTAATAATATGAATGCAAAAGGAGAAAGAGGGAACATGGAGAAACAGATAATTAACAAGAAAATATATATTATGCTCGATGGTGATGTGTATTATTATGGAGAAAAATCAGGCAGGGTAAAACTCATAAAGATGACGTCTGTGTGTGTGTGTGTCTGTGCATGTGTATGTGTATGTGTGTGTGTGTGTGGTGCAATGGTTTGTGGAAGTATTATTTTATATCAAGTGATCAGTAAAAGCCTCACAAATAAGGTTATATTTGAGCAGGGTCTTGGAAATCAAGAACCAAATACTGTAGAATGTCTTAAAAATATACAGTCACTGAGATTCTTTAAAAGAGCTCAATGCATGGATTAAACAGAGGATTAGATAGAGCAGAAGGAAGGATTAGATCTCAATTCAGAAAATACAGCATGATAAATATTTTGAAAACTTTCCAGTTATGAAATAACTATATTTTATACAATTGACCAGAAACAGCTTTTTAAATTTATGAGTCTATTTATAAAATATACCGCCTCAATCAGCACTGTCAAATCTAAATATAATGCAAGTCACATATATAACTTTGTGTTTTCTAGTAGCCACACTAGAAAAGTAAAAATAGGTAAAATTAATTTTAATAATATACTTTAGCAGTTGAATAATATATTTAACCCAAAATATCCAAAATGTTATTTTAACATGTGGCACTAGCCACATTTTCTGCGCTTAGTAATAATATATACTAGTAGCTACCGTATTACACATTGCAGCCCTAGATGCTTCATAAATTCTTGCAGACACCCTTTTAAATGCTTAGCTAAACACAAGGTGGATTATAACAAAAAATTGAAAACAAAAAAAAAGAAGCTACCGTCGTGGACATTCTAGGGAATTCTGCCTTTCTCAGAAACTTCTGTTCCTTGAGTGCTTATGGCTGTGCTGGGATCGAACGATATGCCCTTTGACTAACCCAGTCAATGAGAGGATTATTATTTCTATCCTGAAGACAGACACAGAAAGAAAGGGACATAAAAGGAAACACAGTTGAAACACCAAGAGAATAAGAGGGACAGAGAGGGATAGTGAGCTTATGCGTGCACCTACACACATAAACACAGACAGGAGGAATGGCAAATGGGTAGAGAGAGAGAAAGAGAAAGAAGACAGCCTCCTCTCAAGCCCAGATCAGAAATTGAACAAGGGACCTCCTCTCTCTCCTTGAAGCATAGGGCCCTCCACTTCAAGTTGTGCCTCCAGAAGCACTACTCAGTGGTAGAAGATACCATTGACTGCAGTGACTGAAACTCACAAACATGAATTCATCAATTTCAACCTTACTCAAGGCTCCACTTGGCTGGAGAGAGCAGACTTGAAATCAATGACTCTAGAGAGTAAATGAAGGAGATGAATTCAACAGAAGCATGGAGGTGGCTGCAGAGGTATGCCTTACTAGAATTTTAAAAATATAAAGTGTGAATAACTATTTTTTCCTCAGAACTCTCTAAATGAAAAGCCAGATCTCATGTCTTGGGTTCCTCAACCACGAAACGTATACTACATGTACACTAAAATAATGGGCACAAGCATTGTACAGACCTGTTTTTAAACTCAGTTACATTTGACAACTATTGACTTAATTGGCAAGTACATGTCTCTGATACAATTCTAAAGTGTGATGTGGGTCTGTTTGGTAAACCTAAAATGCCTTAACTCTAAGCAGGGACCTTGTTTGAAGGGGCAAAGTAACACTATAATAAAAGCCCCATGGACTGTGAATCTAAAGTGTGTATCCTGAGTCTGGTTATATTTTTAAATAGCAACATGACCCTATCAACCAATTATCCTCTCAGTTTACTTGCATGTAAAATTATCACATTGGATGATGAGATTTGCTCTGGTTTTATAAACTATGATTCCACTTCTATATAGAAAATAATGATAAACCAAAATGTTTATATATTTTATTTTACATAGAATGAAATAGAATAAGAAAGGTTTGATTCATAAGGCCACTCTAGATCTTTCTAGGTCTGTCCTCTGCAAGGTAACTAGACAATCTCACAATAAATAAATTCTGAAGAAATAAAATGAACTCCAATTTCCCCACTTTAATCCACTAATTTCCATATGAGTGTAGAGTCTCTGTATGTTGGAGTTGTAAAAAATGGCAGTTATTAAACAATGTATAAATATAAAAAATTACAATACTTTACCTTTGAAATACCAGTGGTCAAGTAACTTCATAATTAACCTCAAGAAAATTAAAACATATGTATGTTCAAAAACAGTTTCCCAACAGTTCTTTCTCAGTTTTCCAACACCATCCACAGTGGCTATGCACCTTCCTTTCTAATGTCACCTTTTCAGAAACCACTTGCCACCAGGTCATTCCTTGCAGCTAAGTTATTCCCAGCTCCTTCCTTACATCTGACAAGTTTTGCACTTAAATGTCTCTAACTTGTATGGATGGATACTTGGTCACAGAGGGGCTTTGTTTGCCACCTTCCTAGGTTACAAAATCTGTGATGCATATTTCATGTATATTATTTTGTTTGTGCAGCTGCTCAATACAAATACAATGATGTATACAATTTGGGGGCTTGTTTCAATATGCAAACTTCACAGAAGCCTCTGCCCAGAACCAGCAATCAGCAGGACCAACACAACACTGCCAAAAATTTTACAAAGGCAATTCAAACAACCCTATAATTTAACTTTTATTTTTATGCAATAATGTTTATATACTATTTCAAATTGAAATGTAATTAGTTTAGAGTCTTATAATGCAGATTTTTGAGTAAGTATCACTGATTTTACAAAGACAGGCAAAGGCCACCTAATATTGACCAGTACAATTAGTTTTCTGATTGACAGCTAAACCTTCCCATTTATTCAAGTTATTGACACTTTCATGTGTCAAGCTGAAATACTGTTATTCTCTGAACTGTGAAATTTCAAAGAGACTGTTCCATTCTGGAAACAAATAACCATATGAGGGGAGAACATTTGAAGGCTAATACTATTATTTCTAATACTCACAAATTCTTAAGTTTGATTCAAATAAATGCCCTGATAATGGGAAATAATATTGAAAATATTGTGACTTTCCACTGTTGAAAAGCAGTATGATATATGTAAGTTTTGAGTTAGGCAGCTGAATTTGAAGTTTGGCTCCAACCCCACCCTGCACAATGCCTCATATAGAATAGATGCTCACTAAATATTACTTTCCTTCCCTTATTGATTTTCCCTAAAGTCAAGTAGAAAAATGAGGTTTGATGTAAATCTATGGGCAATGAGGAGTTACTGAAAATGTTATTTTAACTTGAAAAAATGAATATGATATTTTAGATAAGAGATAAAGAAAGAGTGGAGTCAAGGAGATTGATTAATATAATCTGGACTATGATGGGGACAGAAGAAGCATTATAAAATCTTTATCTACCTACCTACCTACCTAGTTATTTATCTATCTATAACCATTTGTTTGTTTAGAAAGAACATTCACATCTCCAACAAGAAACTTGTGAAAGAGGTATGATTATTCTGTTTTCCTAGATGAGAAAAGTGATGTTCAGAGGTCATTTATTTTTCCCAAGGCCAATAACTATGTAACTAAGTGCTGGACTCAGAGCTTTAAGACAAAAGATATCTATGCTTATTCCTATAATATACTCCATCTCATGAGAATATCAAAAAGCATGAAGCTGACCACTGGATATGGATTGGGAGTTGAGGGATAAATCAAATCATATTCAAAGTTTTTTAGTAATAACAACAAGGGAAAATTTAAAGTCAAAGAAATAATTGGGATGGTATGGGGAATGTGACAAGGAGATCGGTGAATAGTTAGCTTGGGATATACTGATTTTAAAGTGGGGTTGGGCATCCAAACGGAGCTTCCACTAGGCATTTGGAGATGTGGGGTTGGCAGAGTATCAGGCTTGGCTCTGTAGAGGTATACAGTGAGACAGAATGCTATAAAAATGGACATAAACTGTGAGAGGAACACGCTCAAGTAGAGGGCCACCAACAGTACCGACATGACACCTATATTTAGGCAAAAAGAGGAAGTAAAGGAATCATCCAGAAGGATGGTGATGAAGTAAGCATGGATATGAAGAAGCATGTTCAGCATAGAAACCAAGAGAGGAATAGGAGGATTGTTACTTTTTGAGCATCCACCAAGTGCCAGGCACTTCACCTATAGGTTAATTCAATTCTAAAACAACTCACTAGATTCATGTGCTGCATTATCTATATTTTTTAGATGTAGAAACTATGGTCAAAGAGGAAATCTGTCCTGTTCAAGAACACACATAAGAAAATCCTGACAAATGTCAGGATTTCAACTCAGTACCGTGAGATTCCAAATCTCATGCTTTTTCCAGTTTGCAGAGGAGGGAATAGTCACTAGTGACTAAGTGCTGCTGTTTATCAAGAAGCAACGTCACAATTAGTTCCCAGTTTCGGGTATGTCTTTATCAGCAGTGTGAAAATGGACTAATACAGTCTCCAAGCAGCTTCCTATGTTAGTCCAGGGGCCCATGATTGTTGAGGAGACATCCCATTGGATGGGCCATTAGAGAGAGTATTGGGGATGGGACTGCAATTTCAAGTAGATACGGTTTAGTAGGGTATAAAAAAGTGAAAATATGTTGGAGATCACTCTCTGAAGAAGTTAGACAATGATGGCAAGAAGAAAGAAGAGATAATAAATACAGAAGAGCTCTGATCTGAAGATACCACCTCTCACGTTACTTTCTATACTGGCGATTCCAGTCCTTTTGTAATTTCATGGCTGAATGAAAGTGCTAAAACTAGAAGGTCCCTGCCAATCATCTGGTCTCTTTGGGTGGTAGATAAGGAAACAGTTTTATAGAGGTTAAATGGCAAGCCCGGACATTCAGGTCCCATGCAAAGCTGGGTGGACAAACCCAAGTCTCTTGACTCCTAGTTTAATGCTTTTGTGGAAAGTATTGACTATAGCACAATACTTCATCCATACCTCTTCCTCAGTCTAGCTCACACTTGGATAGCATTGACTTTACTTAAAAATATTCTAATCCATATCTCCATCAACCTGTGGTCCAGACAGAATTTGGAAGATTTCCTGCAGGGAGAAGTAGCAAGGGAAATGATTAAAAATATATACCATTAAGAACGCATAGTACATGTATTAGTCCATTCTCACATTGCTATAAAGAAATACCTGAGACTGGATAATTTATAAAGAAAAGAGGTTTAATTGGCTCACGGTTCTGAAGGCTGTAAAGGAAGCATAGCAGCATTGGCTTCTGAGGAGGCCTCAAGAAGCCTCCAATCATAGCAGAAGGCAAAGGGGGAGCAGGTGTCTCACATGGCAAGAGCAGGAGCAAGAAAGAGTGTGGGGAGGTGCCACATACTTTTAAACAACCAGATCTCATGAGAACTCATTCACTATGATGAGGACATTACCAAAGGAACGGCATTAAGCCATACATGAAAATCCACCCTGACCCCTGCCATGATCCAATCACTTCCCACCAGGTCCCACCTCCAACATTGGGGACTACAATTGGATTACAATTCAACACGAGATTTAGGTGGAGACATAGATCCAAACCATATCGGTATATATTTTAGTTAACTTCCAGATTTTCACAGCTTTCTTTTCTAAACTTCAATATTCAAAGAATCCAGGATGTTATTTAGCACAGAACAACCATAGTTTTTGTATTATCCACCACTTGTTTTACTTATCAGCTTTTTTCCTTCTTCCTTAGAATTTGAACTTCCTTGAAAGTAGCAACTGTTTTATGTGTTTATATATTTTTTTACAAGAGCTAGCACAATATAGGGTACATGTTGGACAATGAATACATACTTTTTGAAAGATTAATATTAATACATAGATGTATGAACTCTTTGGAACAATTTTCCAAAGTCATGTTTTTAAGCAGTCATGAATTAATTGTCCCATGAAGAGTGTGTGAAATCCAATTATTTTCACATTTGAGCACCTGGTTCTTACTTACTGATACAAATGGCCAATTCTGAATGCAGTGAGACAGAGTTAAAGAGAAATTCAGGTAAAATTCTAAGTATGATATCTATTTCTTTAGTTTATCATTTTCTATTAGTAAAAAATAAAACGTTCATTACAGATAACATGAGCAACGCAAACTGAAACAAAGAAGAAAATTAAAATCGCAAATAAACCCACTAACCATGGATAAATGCAGCTTGTATTTTATTTCCTTTTATTCTTTTTATACTTATAAACACAGATGTATTTTTATATAGGAGGACAAAAAAATAATCATCTCAATAGACCAATAAAAAGCATTTGACAAAATTCAACATTCCTTCATCATAAAAACTCAACAAACTAGGCATAGAAGGAACATACTTTAACATAATGAAGGAATAAAGGCCACATATGACAAGCCCAACTTAACATCATATTTAATGAGAAAAAGCTGAAAGCCTTTTCCCTAAGAACTGAAACAAGACAAGGATGCACACTTCCATTACTCCTATTCAACACAGTACTGAAAGTCCCAGCCAGAGCAATTAGTCTAGAGAAGGGAATCAAAGGCATCCAAATTGGAAAAGAAGGCAAATTGTCCCTCCTTCCTGATAATATGATCTTATATCTAGGAAAACCCAAAGACTCCAACAAAAAACTCTTAAATCTGATAAATAGATTCAGTAAAGTTGTAGAATAAAAAATCATCATACAAAGATCAGTCATGCTTCTATACACCAATAATAAACTAGCTGAGAAAGAAATCAAGAAGGCAATCCCATTTACAATAGCAACAAAAACATTAATCAGGAATAAGTTTGACCATGAAAGTTAAAGAATTCTACAAAGAAAACAACAAAACACTTATGAAAGAAACTGAAGAAGACACAAACAAATAGAAAGACATCCCATGCTCATGGATCAGAATTATTAATATCTTTAAAATGACCATATTGCCCAAAACAATCTACAAATTTAATGTAATCCCTATCAAAATACCAACATCATTTTTGAAAAATAGAACAATCCTAAAATGTGTATGAAACCAAAAAAGAGTCCAGATAGCCAAAGCAATCCTGAGCAAACAGAACAGAGCTAGAGGTATCACACTCCTTGACATCAAAATATATTACAAGGCTATAGTAACCAAAACAACATGGTATTGTTTAAAAAAAAACAAAAAAAAAAACAGACCATAGACCAATGGAAAATAATAGAGAATCCAGAAAGAAATCCACATATTTACAGCCAACTGATTTTGACAAAGAAACCAAGAACATACTTTGGGGAAAGGACAGGCTTTTCAAAAAATGATGCTGAGAAAATTGGACATCCATATGGAGAAGAATGAAACTGAATCCCTATCTCTCACAACATACAGAAATCAACTCAAGGTGTATAAAAAATTTAAATATAAGACATGAAACTGTAAAACCACTAGAAGAAAACAAGGAACATATTTCAGGACACTGGTCTAGGCAAATATTTTATGTCGAGACCTGAAAATCATGGACAACAAAAACAAAAAGAGACAAATGGGATTATATTAAACTAAAAAGCTTCTGCATAGCAAAAGAAACCATCAACACAGCGAAGAGACAACCTGTTAAATGGGAGAACATATGTACAAATTATTCATCCAATAGGGGGCTAATATCCAGAATATACAATGAACTCAACTCAATAAGAAAAAAAAAATCTCATTGAAAAGCGGGCAATGGATATGAATAGACACTTCTTTAAAGAAGTCATACCAATGGCCAACAGGCACATGAAAAAAATGGTCAACAACACTAATTATCAGAAAAATGCAAATCAGAACCACAATGTGATATCACCTTACCCCAGTCAGAATGGTTATTATTAAAAAGACAAAAAAAGAAAACAAATGTTGGCAAGATGCAGAGGAGAGGGAACTCAATGTTGGTGGGAAAGTAAATTAGTACAGCCATTATGAAAAACAGTAAGAGACTTCTCAAAGAAAACTAGAAATATAACTACCATACACTCTAGCAATCCCACTACTGGGTAGGTACCCAAAAGAAAAGTAATCAGTATATAAAAGGGATCCCTGGACTCACATGTTTATTGCAGAACTATTCACAATAGCAAAGATATGGAATCAACCCAAGTGTCCATGAAAAGAGTAATGGATAAAGAAAATGTGTTATGTATACACAATGGAATACTATTAGGCCATAAAAAGAATAAAATAATGTCATTTGCAACAACACGGATGGAACTAAAGGTCATTCTGCTAAGTGAAATAAGCCAGACACAGAAAGACTAACTTTGTATGTTCTCACTCACATGTAGGAGCTAAAAGTCAAACTCATGATCGTTACCAGAGGCTGGGAAGGGTGTGTTGGCAGGAAGAGGGATGAAGAGAGGTCAATGGGTACAACGATACAGTTAGATAGAACGTTTATTTTTGAAAGCAGAACGTTAATTTTTGAAAGCAGAGTACCGTGACTGTAGTTCGCAATAATGCATTGTATATTTCAAAGTAGCTAGAAGAGGGAACTTGAAACGTTCCCAACACATATAAATAAGTACTCAAGGTGGTGGACACCTGAAATACCCTGGCTTGATTATTAGACATTCTATGCATGTAACAAAATATTACATGTATCTCATAAATATGCAAAATATTCTGTATCAACTAAAAAAGGGAGAAGACTGAGATACATCAAGTATATTTACATCAATTAACTTTTTATATTATTAAAAAATAAAATGCAACTGGTTACTAGTGAAAGGATGTTAAATAAATAACAAGTCATTATTTTGGAATTTAGCAAATAAAGGAGATAATTATATACATATCCTGCCTTTCCTATACAAATTGTACTACTAGGTAAACAAATAGTAGATATGAAGAAAGTTATCTTTATAGCAGTATTTCAAGTAGTATGTGAAGAAAAAAATGATAGAATATCTCCATTTTGAAAACCCTAAAAAAAATTAATGAATCTAGTCATTGAGCATCAACAGCTACTAACACCACCAAAAATGAAAACAATCAGATATTATGTCCTCCTGACAGAAGACAATTCCACGTATGAAAAAGTCTCCTCTCACTCCCCAAGGTGGTTCTGAGGATTAAGTGAGGAATTTTAGATAAAGCTCTAAGGCACAAGGCTGGGCACATCGCACAAAAAGGCTACTTTCCTTCTTTAACCACCCTTTTCCTTGGAAACCAAGGCAGTGGTTGTTTCTATTACTATTGCCATTTGGAAAGATAATTTCTAGTCTAAGAAAATATCCCACATTCCTGGGGAGAGGCCATGGCAGCATCCCACCATCACAGTAAAACAATTATGTCATCTTTGACACTGACTCTCCATCCACTCAGTCTCTCCTTCCTCTATCCCTTTCAGAGCAACATAGATCTAATATCAGTCACTTTTTTTTTTTTTTTTCTACATGCCAAATCTTTTTTTTTTTTTTTTATTATTATTATTATTATACTTTAGGTTTTATGGTACATGTGCGCAATGTGCAGGTAAGTTACATATGTATACATGTGCCATGCTGGTGCGCTGCACCCACCAACTCGTCATCTAGCATTAGGTATATCTTCCAATGCTATCCCTCCCCCCTCCCCCCACCCCACAACAGTCCCCAGAGTGTGATGTTCCCCTTCCTGTGTCCGTGTGTTCTCATTGTTCAATTCCCACCTATGAGTGAGAATATGCGGTGTTTGGTTTTTTGTTCTTGCGATAGTTTACTGAGAATGATGATTTCCAATTTCATCCATGTCCCTACAAAGGACGTGAACTCATCATTTTTTATGGCTGCATAGTATTCCATGGTGTATATGTGCCACATTTTCTTAATCCAGTCTATCATTGTTGGACATTTGGGTTGGTTCCAAGTCTTTGCTATTGTGAATAATGCCGCAATAAACATACGTGTGCATGTGTCTTTATAGCAGCATGATTTATAGTCCTTTGGGTATATACCCAGTAATGGGATGGCTGGGTCGAATGGAATTTCTAGTTCTAGATCCCTGAGGAATCGCCACACTGACTTCCACAAGGGCTGAACTAGTTTACAGTCCCACCAACAGTGTAAAAGTGTTCCTGTTTCTCCACATCCTCTCCAGCACCTGTTGTTTCCTGACTTTTTAATGATTGCCATTCTAACTGGTGTGAGATGGTATCTCATTGTGGTTTTGATTTGCATTTCTCTGATGGCCAGTGATGGTGAGCATTTTTTCATGTGTTTTTTGGCTGCATAAATGTCTTCTTTTGAGAAGTGTAACTTATACGAAGCACAATTATGTTTCAAAGCTAGAGCTGAACTGGCTGAGATATACCTGTTTCCAAGGTCATGGGTCTCCTCCAAATTCAGTGCTAGTGCAGAGAACTCTTTGGGAATAGCTTCCCAGTCTCCTCTCTGTTTTGGGAATTACCGCTCCTTCTCCACTAATATGGTTACTGTATAAGGGATCCCAGCACACATCTGTACACACAATAAAGACACAGCTCATAGCATGTGAAACCGTGTCCCCCTCAAAAAAATGCATGTAAGTTCCAACCTGCAATATTTGTGAGTATGAACTTACTTGGAATTAGAATCTTTGAAGATATAATTAAGGATCTTGGGATGAGATCATCCTAGGTGGATCTTAACACCAATAATTAGTGTATTTACCAGAGAAAGTACAGGGATACTGTATTTGAGACACAGAGAGAAGGTGCCCAGGGAGAAAAGGAGAATTGGCTGTTATACAGCCACAAGTCAAGGAATTCTAAGGGTTGCTAGCAGCCAGCAGAAGGTACCAGAGACACACAGAACAGATTGTCCAACAGAGCCTTCATAAGGAACAAATCCTGCTGACAACTTTGTGGACTTCTGGTCTCCAGAACTGTGAAGGAATAAATTTTTCTTGTCTTAAGCCACCAAGTGTATGGTCATTTGTTACAGCAGTCTTAGAAAACTAACACACAGCCCCTGGCAGAGCTCACTGATCTAGCTCCAGATGCTACCATTGGAAATCTGTAATTGTGGCCAAGAAATTCCAATTTCAGTCTGGCTATCTCTTATACGTAAGAAATGTTAACCCAGCCCTGTAAACTAGGAAGCAGATAAAGTCATTCTACAGCAAGAGAGAAAAATACTTACAGCCTGTAACCCATTGGTGTCTGAGGCCCAGATGCACACTTATTCTTGGGTCTTATGAGACATCCCTTTATCAAAAAACCGAAAATCATCCTTTTATGTTCAAACTAGCACAAGTGGATTTCTGTAAGTCGTAGCCCAAAGGGTCCTAGCGCACTCAGGAAACTGCTGCCAAAAGTCCTTCAATAAAGATCAACTGGAGCAACTTTTTCCTTGGTGGGCATGGTGCCAGGAAAAGCTGAATTTACTCAAGAACCCTTTAAGGGAAAACAAAGGAAACTTTAGGACTTAGCCACAACCACAATAGGCAGAGACCATGCAAAAAAGTAACCTCAATTTTCACTGGGCGTAAGAGCCAAAACCCAGATCTCATACAGATTGAACATTCCTTTTCCAAAAATCCAAAATCCAAAATGCTCCAAAATCTGAAACTTTCTGAGTGCCAATATGATGCCACAAGTGGAAAATTCCACACCTAACCTCACGTGATGGGTCACAGTCAAAATGCATTCAAAATTGGTTTCAGGCACAAAATTATTGAAAGTATATACAATAAAAAATGAATCATATAGCATATATGATGTCATTTAAAGTATTTTGTGATTATTGATTATTTAGGTTGTTATGAAGTTTACATTGGTAAGAACACTTATATGAATAAAATATTTGTGCATAAGTCTCTTGCTAACATTTCTGGCCATTTCTTCAGACCAGATTCTGAGAAGTTCAGTTACTAACTACTAGGTCATTGAAGCTTAAATCTATTGGCTCTGTTTGTGTACATATCTAAAAACTGAGTTCATATGTTCAAACACTTCATACACAGATGAAATGTCAAATACAATTATGTCAATATTTCTCCAAGTAACATGACAAACCTGGTAGTTCATTTAGCACCTAGAGTAGTATTTCAAAATTCATTTTCTTTTTAATTATAAAGCAATGATGATAATAACAAATGACTAATCCATTTTCTTTTAGCTGTTTTGCTGTCAGCAATGGGAAGGGCAAGTGTAAAGTGATGGACTTGGATTGGTTCACTCTTTTCATATGTATATTATAGGACTATGAAGTTAGGGAGCCAGGCTGTGACTATGAAACTGTCTGTCTATATACTTCATGTCAGATTCCACAAACCTCACCACTCCAGCTTTCTTCAGAGTCATTCTTAATAATTTATTACCATGTATAGTGTTTGCAATACTGAGATGATGTTACCATAAGAAATAGCATATGCTGCATACAAACAGGTCAATAACCAACTTATTTTGATATATGTCAGAAGCCTATCTTATGCAGGGCCACAGTTTATCTACCTTCAAAAATCCATTTTCAGGGGAATCCTACAGGCTAAATCACAACATCATCCCAGTTAGGCAGAGAAAATAACTTTAGCTACAATCTGTCTTCTTGCATTCCAAGCACATACATGTTTGCAATCAAGTCCTCCAAAAGATTATACAAATTTCTACTGTGTCTAAGGAAAAGAAATGTGAGATGCTCTTGGTGTAACTGCTAGATTTAGAATCTAACTTGCAATTACACATAAAGAAGCAATGGGTTTACAGGTTTGAAAATGTCGATATTAAAAAAGGTTAATTTTGTTTTAAAATTGCACCTAATGATTTTTCTGGTTATAAAAATAACATTTATTGCAGAACATTTAGAAAAGCATCAATAAAAAATTAAATTACCTCTAATCCTAAAACCTAGTGACAACTACTGTTAATTATTTTATATAATATTTCAGCCATTTTTCATTGCCTCTGTGTGTGTGTGTGTGTTTAATTGGGCGTATACTGAATATACCCTTTGACAACTGTTTTATGCTTATTAATACATCATGAATATTCTACATATGTTATACATATTACATATGCTCTTAATTATTAACAATTATGTTTTCTATTGGCTGCATTATATTACATTATAAGAATATATGAAACTTATTTAACCAACAACATATTTTTGGAATTAGGTTGTTCTCTATTTTCTACAATTATAAATAATAATGCAAGCTAGCATTCTGCATATCTCTACTTCCTTAAGATAAATTTCTAGAAATATAATTGCAAGGTGAAAAGGATATAACCTGTTGAAAAGATTTTGAAAGATATTCCTATACTGCCATTTCAATATATATTAGATTGCCACTCAAACTATGTGTAGTAGTCAGCTGTAGCAGATGGTATTGGCACCCCACTCATAACCTGTGGCCTACACCAGAGAGAGGTTCCATACTCAGCTTCTTATATCTCTCTGCTCAGGGCTTTCTCCTGCCTCAGAATTCTGATCAATCCACTGGTGGGAAAGGCAAAAAATGTGTAGAGGGTAATACCCCAAGAATTACTCTCAACAATTAAGGGGCAGGAGGATGGATTTAATAAATACCCTAGATTTCTACTTCTCACCCCTCTGTGGGACAACTCCGAGTTGTAGTTCACAGTCTCTTGATGGCTCCCCAGCAGGACTGAGCCCCAGTTCCCCATAGAAAACTACTCATTAGCATTCCCAGTATTGTCTTTATTCTCTTCCCTGTCACATTTTCTCATTCCCTCATAGTACCTCCTGGAATCACTTTCCAAATAAACTACTTGTATACAAATCTCTGTCTCACAGTATGCTTTTCATGAAATCCAAACTAGAATAACCTCCTGTTTCCTTTTACTTCAGGCTTATTTTGAAACTGGAAAAAGATTAAGATAGAATTGATAATACCTGTAGAATATATATAAAGACTTAATCGCAAATTTCTAGAGAACTATGTGGTGATGAAGACGAGAGAGGCTTTAAAGACAATAGCCCAGGCATGGTGGCTCACATCTGTAATCCCAGCATTTTGGGAGGCCGAGGAGGGCGGATCATGAGGTCAGGAGCTCAAGACCAGCCTGGCCAACATGGCGAAACCCTGGCTCTACTAAAAATACAAAAATCAGCCAGTTGTGGTGGCAAGCACCTGTAATCCCAGCTACTCAGGAGGCTGAGGCAGGAGAATTGCTTGAGCCCAGGAGGTGGAGGTTGCAGTGAGCCGAGATAGCTCCACTGCACTCCAGCCTGGATGACAGAGCAAGACTCTGTCTCAGAGGAAAAAAAATTTGAAAGACAATAAATAGTATAATTTAAAAAATAATTCTAATTAGCCTAAACCTGAACAAAAATTGCCCTTTATTTTCAATGCAAAAATTGAATTCAAGTATTTATATCATAATTCTCTATTTTTTAGAAAATAGAAAATCTAACACCTTGACTATCTAGGCAATATTATAAGAAGTATCAGGGCCCTTTCCTAGCTTGGAAGAGGGGTTAAGAGAGTCCAGTTCAAAAAGAAGGTATCTTGCTTATGTTCAGCAAACAGATGTCTTTATCATGTGAGTAATTCTTAGATGACTAATATGTTGTGAATTGAAATGAAGAAGAATTGCAGGGGAGGAAGGTCGGAACAACTAAAGATGCTCCTTGACTAGATTTGATAAGATAGATAGAAATGAGTGGCACTGTTTGTTGTATGAGAGGAAAGAACCCAAAGTAGTCCATCAGATTTTGATCATTAGTGCTGTCAAAAATAACTTTCTGTGTTGATGGAAATATTCTGTATCTGTACTGCCCAATGTAGTAACCACTTGCCATATGTGGCTATTGAGCAGTTGAAATGTGGTTAGTGGGATTCATGCAACCAAGGAACTAACCTTTTAATTTTGATGAGTTTAAACTTAAATAACCACAGTTGGCTAGCAGATACTCTATTGGATAGCACAAATCCTGGCTCTACACTGACTGCATTATACTACAGTTACTTTCCAAAAGTTTAATCTAGGTTGTGAACTTCATTATCCCAAACTATTGAAAAGAAAGAAAAAATCTTTTTATTTTTAAAGTTCTGGTCTACAAAAGGCTACTTTAAACTCTTTTATTGTGTGAATGGGAAACAAAGGAGCTAAGATGGGGAATCAATCAAAGAGAAGACATCAATAATAATATCAAATATTTACATGGTGCTATGTATCAGCTACTCTTCTACGCATTTGATGTATTTTAACTAGTTTAAACCTATTACAACCTTTGAAGTATATGTCACTATTATTTCCATTTTACAGTTGATGAAACTGAAGTATGGAGAGTTTAGGTGATTTGCCCATAGAGCTAGGAAATTGCAAAGCTGGGAATTAAGCTAGAGTCTGGGCTCTCAAGCACTAGCCCATACTTGCTCGTAGGATCTCAGAATTATTAGAGAGACTATTTCTGGTCATCCAACATACACTAAAAAATCGATGGTAAATCATATGTCTTGTTATAAGAGAAGGAAGTATTTATGAGTCTTTTCTGGTAAAAAAACAAAATCTGGGAAACACTGGGTACTTTGGTATTTTAAATACACCAGTTCTACCTAAAAATATTCTCCAGCATCAAATGTGAAAGAAGTCTTTCTTTCTGATCCCAAGTGATGAGTTCCTGGATGAATTATAACTATTTTTATTACTCTAGTTGAAAAAAGATAACTTTGACATGAAGTTCTCTCTCTGATCTCTGTTCATCTATCACACACTTTTTGTTTGAACTTTGATTGAATGAGCGCAGAATTAGCAACAGAAATCCACGAAGAGATTCACAAAGAGGAAAATCTTACACTTCTTAGTGGGAGAGAATGGTGACGTGGTAGGAAAAGGATATTCCAATTTAAAAGAAAATATAATGTCAGAGGTGGAATACTAGATGAACAGAATTGAAACACATGTGTATAATTTTCCATTTTACTGTTGAAGAAATTATGGATTTTAATGTTTGAATCCTGACAATATTTGTCTAAACTAGGTTAAGAGAGAGAAAAAATACTTTCACATAAGTGTAATGAACTTGTTAGCTATAGATACTCAGGCAATCCTACTGATTAGCTGTATTGTCAAGCTGGAGGTGTGGGTATGCAGTGATGAGGCAAAGAATGGTTTCACTTCAAAATGTTAATTCTGTGAGAATCGTTCAATTTTTGAAAAATTTAAAACACGATATCCTAGATTTTTAAGCAGTCACTGAGCTTGACATTAACAAGAGAATATGGATCCATGCCTTGACTTTGATCTCCACACCAATCTTTCCAAGAATAATGATGGTACCTGTTCTTTGGAATATAACGTTAGACTTGCTTTCAAGCCTGAGCATTTGTTGATCATGAAAAGAAAAATCATAGGACCACCAATACACTAGATTTTCTTCAGTATCTTAGTGTTTGAGAATATTTACCAACCCATACCAATTTCATTATTTTTTTTAAAAAAGTATGACTAATCAAGTTCTAGTTTGTTGATAACGAAAGATTCTTGACAAGTAGATGAGATAAGGAGAGGAGGAGAAATAGCATAATGATATGACTGGACTTTAGAGTGTGAGTCTGGGGATATGTGGCTAAAGTTGATACTGGAAGATGTAGGCTGAGGCCACATCATGGAAGTCATTCAGGTCCATATTTAAAGGTTTTCATCTTTACCCTGAAGATGGAGAAAACACATCAAAAGGTGTAAACAGGATTAAGTTTATTCAGATTCACAGTTTAGAATATATTTCTGGTAGAATTGTGAAGAGTAAATTTGGAGAGCTTGCAGATCTGATTCAGGGAAATGAATTTTAAGAGTTTTGCAAATGATATTTGTTTAAATACAGTGTTCTGCTATTGAACTACTAAAATTGAAAGCCCCTGTCTCAAATGAATACATTTGGGTCCAGGTGATACACTTGAGCATAATTTCTAAATAATTGTTACCATCAAACTCATTTTTGAAATGCAAGAATCAATTCTTTTAAGTCAATTAAATGTACAAAATATTGGTCTAATATACTTGTTAAGTTAGATAACAGATACCTTTTAGAAAAAACTTAAAAGATCTCAAATATAAGAGGTATTCTATCTAGATTATCTGTGTTTACTGTATTTACTGTGAAAACAAAAATTCTGCCCAAGTATATAAGACACTAAGAAAACCTTGGCATTAAAAGGACCTGCCATTTCCTCTCAGCCTCTTCATTTACTGTAACATAAGGAATTTCTGTACAAAGCTGCCAGCTGCCATGAACAAGGATTAAGAAGGTGATTTACAGGAGTTAATAGAAGATAAACTCTGCATTAGATGAAGAGAATTGTAAAAAGGTTCTAGGAACAGTGTATGACTGATCAAAATGGATTTTAAAAACTTTAAAAGAAATATCACTATATTGAGAGGCAAGTTAATATATATTCATGTATGTCAGCGAGAAAGTAGGACAAGAGAAAAAGGAACTTGGTCAGTCACGGGAGGTGGTCTGGTGGAGGAGACTTGGCACAAAGAGTGAGCAATAAATAGGAGGGGAAGACTTTTTAAAAATATATTATTCAACTTACAGGATGCTTTATTTTTGTCAAATTGAGGGCAGGCCATAACCCTTCCCACCTACTACAGCCCAGATAAGAACATGTAAAGAACTGAAAAAGAGAACAAGCAGCAGACAAGAAATATAGAGAGGAAAGAGCCCTTCCTAGGGTAACAAACAATAGATGTACTGTCAAAGACACAATGGAAGATCCAGCAGTGGATGAAGGATCCGTGGATTAGGAAATTCAGAGCAGCAGTAGCTGGAGCTACAGAAAATCAGTAGAAGATGTGTGTTAAACAGTAAGCTTTGAGAACAAATTAGATTTGGATATTGAGAAGTTTTGCAGTTAGTACAAACACCTGATAAAAGGAAGTAGCAATCTGATGCAGACCAGTGTGGATACCAGAATGGCAAAGAGAAGAGAACCGGTACAGCACTAGATCAAAGACATTTCCCTTCAACTACTTCATTAAGGATTTTACCAAGAGCTTGGTGGGATTGATTTAAAGGGAATACCAGAACCAAAAGGTATGCTGTCTGTGGTTTGTATTATATTTTAATATAATCATATGGTTATATTCATTAGACATACACACATGCACACATACACCCACTACTTAAGTCACTGTTTCATGGACTGTCTCATTCTCATTCCATATTATGGACATTCTCATTTTTAATTAACCCTCTCTGTTGTCTTTACCTGGTCCTGCATCAAAAGAATATGACTAAGGGTTGCTCGAGGCAGAGATTCAAACCAAATTCCTTCATTAATTGTTGTCTTCACTATGCTATTGTCCAAAGAGGACATACAAGTTGAGCAGTAAATTTTTAGTTCATTGACGTTTCTCAAGTGTCTGTCACACGGTAGGTTCTAAAGATAAGTTCTCAATTAATGAATGAAACTGTTAATGAATGGTATTTTAATAAACCTTATACTTGGCTGATCATGCCATGTCTGTTATTTATGCATGTTTCACTACAACCAGCCCTAGGGGAGTTACAGAGATTATTTTATTCTTCATTTGAATGAAACTCTTTGTTTTTTATCTTCTTAAAATAACGGACATGCAAGTATTCAACTCTTAGACGTCATATGAACGTTATTGCATTGTCTAATCTGAACTTATGCCATTATGCTCTTTGACCTGGAAAGTGTATTTTCTTCTGTTTCTCATAAGACATCGCAAGGGTCAAGACCATTGAAATCTTCAGCATGAATTTTTCATCAGGGATGTAGGATCCTCCCGGGGCAGTATAAAGCAAGAGTGTGAAATGGCTTCCAAAGAGACAATGATACTTTAAATTCTATTAATAAACATAGTGTCTGTATCAACATTGTCTCCACTTCTGAATAACACACTTTAAATGGGAAAATAGCAAAATGGAATTTTCAGGAAAAATGCAACCAGATTGTCAAGGTGATTTTAGATATTGTCATACATGGAAAACTTGGAGAAACTTATTATTTGACTCCCTCCCCCTCAAAAATGTTTTATCAGTTATCCAAATTTCCGTGAATGACACCACTATTCACCCAAATGTCAAAAAGCCTAAGAGTCTATCAGGATCTCTTTCCTTTCTTCACCTCTCTGAATTAAATATAAATACTAATACCAACTGTAATATTAATGCTAATGCAATCATTGCTAATAGTAGCTAAAATTCACCAAGTATTTATGCTCTGTCAGACTCTATCCTAGGAGCTTCACATTCTCTCAATCTCCATAACAATTTTACCTTCCATCTTTGATGAATTTGAGACTTAGAGCTATTAATGTAGTTGCACATAGTCATAAATGGTAAAGTCAGGATTTACACCCAAGTTTGTCAGATTTCACAACCTGACTCAAGTCCTGTCATGTCTGTCTCTAAAAATGTCTTATCTCTGACCACTTCTTCTCTTCTATGACACTACTAATCTCATTAAAACCAGCATCATCTCTTACCTAGACTATTCCAGTAGTCTCCTAATTGAAGTTAGGTGTTTATATATATTATATGAACTAAGCCTGTCTACAGGTCCATGAGATAAATATCGTATCATGCAAAGGTGAAGAAATTTAGACCAGAGAGGTTGAGATGCCCAAAGTAACACAGCTAATAAATAAAGAAGGACCAGATTTGTTATATAATACTCAATGACTTAAATTTACTTTGAAGAAGTTCAACTGGATAAGCAGAGTGGAATGAAACTAAATCAGAAGTATTCCCCTCTAACATTAATAAAATTAATGAAAATAATAATAACAGCAGCAGAAAATAAAACTTATTATTTGCAATCAAACATATAACAGAACTGACTCAAAGAACTAAACTTCAAACACTGATGCCCTAAGGAAAAAGGCAGTACCTGTCAGAGTGGTACTGAAAGTTTCCTGACTATAGACCTAATCATGAGCCAGACTGATGAATTGGCAAAATCATAGGAACTCTAACAAATATCCATAATCTGAGATAGAAAAAAACTTAGTCAATGTTTCTATCTTATTCCTCTTCTGACTTGGGATAAGTGGTGAAATGCAGAAAATGTAAAAAAAAATGAAAAATTCTTTCTAAGAGAACTAAAGGCTCTACTATCTACACAATTGGGGAAATGATTTAAAGCCAGACTATATCCCTCCATAGAAACAGGACACATCCTGACTGGAGAGAATTAACCCTGATTCAAGAAATTTAAGGTTTTCTCAAGAAACAGAAACAAACCACATGTTCTAACAGAACCTGCAAAAAGCTCCAGTGGAATTTTCCTGCCATCCCGGATACCACACACTTTCAATATCTAGTCCCAAAACTTATGCTCGGATGTTATGAAAAAAGTCGAGGATAGTCAGGCAAAGAGAAAATAGAAGTGTTCACTGCATGCTAACATATGGGCAAGATAAATTAAAAACACACAAAAATTCCAGATATGTAAACATATTACAACAATACCAAAAAAGAAAGACCAAAAAAAGTAAAGACAGATGAAAAATCCACTCTTAAAGAAAACATAAGACAATAAAACAGAAAGAAAATCCCCACAAATATTTTACATTGTAAAACAACTTAATAAGGACTTGGATTCATGAAAGCAAAAACATAAACTTAAGATCATAAAAAAGTAGAATTATATGAAAATAAAGATAGCAGATCTAAGGAACTAAATTAAAAAACCAAGAGAACACAATTTCATAATTAATAGAAATCAGAAATACCAAAAAACATTAAAGAAAGATGGATAACAGTTGAATTACCAACATCCACCATGAAGGGATATGTTGAGATAAATCAGGATGAGAGTTATGGATCAAACAGTAAAGAATAACACAATCATGGAGAAAAACATTAACTATTGAAATTATACAGCTCTTTTAAAAATGAATGGGAAAACTTGGAAGCAACCAAGATGACCTTCAGTAGGTGAAAGGATAATTAAACTACGACAATCCAGATAATGGCATATTATTAAGCTCTAAAAAGAAATCAGCTATCAAGCCATGCAAAGAAATGGAGGAAACTTAAATGCATATTATGGAGTGAAAGAAGCCAATCTGAAAAGGCTGTGTAGTGTATGATTCCAGCTACATGACATTACAGAAAGGCAAAACTGTGGAGACAGTAAAAAAGATCAGTGATTTCTAGGAGTTAGGGAAGAGGGAGGGATGAATAAGCAGGGCACAGGATTTTTAGGGCAGTGAAATTATTCTGTATAATACTACAATGATGCATACATGTCATTATACATTTGTCAAAATCAATATAATGTACAACACCAAGAGTGAACACTAATGGACTTTGAAAGATAATGATGTGCCAAAGTGGGGTTCATCAGTTATAACATATATACCACTCTGATGTGGGATGTTGATAGTGGGGGAGGCTCTATGTATTGGGAGGAGAGGGGTTTACAGGTACTCTCTGTACTCTTTGCCCAATTTTGCAATTAACCTAAAACTAGCCTAAAATAGAATCTATTTTAAAAAATACAATAAAACTCAACAAATGGGGTAGATATGATTATTTGTTAATATAATAATATTTCTCTTAATTATAGAAACAATTGAATCTGTAGGTTGAAGGTGTAATAAATGCTCTAGGAAAATACCAGATGATCTTACCCTGTATCTTAGTCCATTTTCTGTTGCTGTGACAGAATACCTAAAACTGGGTAATTTATAAAGAAAATAGGTTTATATGGCTCATGATTCTGGAGGCTGGGAAGTCCAAGAAGCATTGTGCCAGCATTTGCCTGACTTCTGGTGAGGGCCTCTTGCAATGTCAAAACATGGCAAAGAAACAGAGGGAGAATTGTGTGTACACAAAGAGGGCAAAACATGAGAGGCAATTTCACTTTATAACAACTCGTTCTTGTGGGAATGTATCCATTCCCCTGAGAGGGAGAACTCACTCATTCTCAAGAGTGACCTTTCATGACCCAAATGCCTCTTAAAGGTCTCATCAGTTCTCAACACGGTTACATTGGAGACCAACCTCAATATGAGATGTGGCGAGGACAAACCATATTCAAACTATAGCACCCTAGTAAAATTATTGAACTTCAACTATAAATAAAGAATTCCCCCCAAACATCCATCAAAAGCAAGTCATCTACAGGGAAGAAAACAAGCTATTCTCAGATTTCTCCACAACAGTCTTTAATGCCAAAAAACAATGAGGACAATAGCTACATATTTCTAGTGAATGAAATTATATCCCGAGAACATTATAATAAGTTATGACGTTTTAAAAATATATGGGGAACAAACCTTAATTTTCAAATAGGAAAGATCTAGGGAAAACAGTATTATAAGCCCTTCTTGAAAGAACTAGTTCACAACAAAATCCAGATAATTAAGAGATTAATCAGAACAAAGTACTCAGGAATGGCCATGGCAAAAGCCCAGGTGATGAGCATTAAATTCAGGTAAGTATAGAATAACACTGAGTATATGCCAAAATTAATGGCACAGAACAAAATTGAATTGTTATTATAAGCCCCAACTATATAAAAAGTAAAAATTTAACTAAAAACAAATTAGAAAGGAGGGGTGAGGTGGAAAGAAATGTAATAGAGCAAATGATCTTGTTTTTGCATGCTGTAAATTCAATCAATCCTGCCTAAAATTTAACCACAGTTAAATGAAAAACCACAGCTCCAACCTCTTAATCGTATTCAAAATTCATTTAAATTGGGAGAGGGTTCAATGAGAGTCAGATACCACTAAAAATGTTTTCAGTCTACAAAATCACAATCTAGTAAATTGAGAGTTAAGAATAGCTTAAGAAAAAAAGAAAGGGCTATGTATAAAAAAGAAAATTCAAAATTATATCAACACCACTCCAAATAAATAACCACAATAATATTTTCTTCATCAGTTTATTTAGTCCCAGGTAATTAATTGTTCTGTTGACCAGCAATCTGCTTTCATGAAACATGTTTGCTTTCAGACTGAAAAGATTCCTAAAATTCCTAACAGTCCGTAGTACAGCCTGACAGCTTAACCAGTTACAAATCTTAGCTAAGAGTCTATTTCTTAAAGTATCAATAGTTCATGGTACATTGGAAAGTCATTCCCTCAAGATTCTGAGACTATTTTCTTTTTTTGTATGTTTTTGCTGTTTGTTGTTTGTTTGTTTGTTTTGAGACAGAATCTTGCTCTGTCACCCAGGCTGGAGTGCAATGGCATGATCTCCGCTCACTGCAACCTCTGCCTCCTGGGTTCAAGCGATTCTCCTACCTCAGCCTCCCAAATAGCTGGGATTACAGACACGCACCACCACGCCAGCTAATTTTTGTATTTTTGGTAGAAACAGGGTTTCACCATGTTGGCCAGGCTCGTCTCAAACTCCTGACCTCAAGTGATCCACCTGCTTCAGCCTTCCAAAATGCTGGGATTACAGGCGTGAGCCACCGCAGCCAGCCCTGAAACTGTTTTCTTCACAAATTTTAACCTGTAGCTTATAGCAGAGCCTTCAGCAAGCATCAAGTGGAAGGATAAAACTGATAATACAACTGGATGGTTGTGGTTAATTTATCACAGTCACCGTAGCCAGTAGTATACAGACACAGAAAGGTAGATTCCTCTATTGGAAATAGAGAAATAACTATTTCTGAAGGGTTTGATCAATGAATCCCTTAAAAATAATAACATATTATGAACTGTGAAAGCACTGACAAACCTCCAGGGCCTTGCCATAAAGCTTACAATCTCTAAAATATTTATATCAATAAAAATTTACCCATACAAACTTAAGAAGGTTGAGAATCTCTTCTGATTCGATAATTCTTTCCATGAAAATTTTACAATAGTGTTGAGTAATTAAGAAATATAGAACTGTCAAAAAAACCTTAATTATTTCTGGCATCCCTTTCTGATATGGTAAAATAGCTTTTTTATTTATTTATTTTTATTTTTTGCTTTTCTAGGGACTTTTTGGGAAACCTCAAAGACAGTTTCAGATATTAAAGATAATCTAAAATTTTTATTTATTTTTTTAATGTAGGATTTGATCTTGAAAGGCATAATTAAAAGAGATTTCAGAAAGATTTGGTCAGTTTATTAATACAGAATCATGAATGCTTGAGAAATAATGCCTATTAATGAAAGAGTCAAAAGAAAATAAAATAGACATAGAGAAAAGTAGCATAATTATAAAGAACCATAGCTCTTTAACAAGTGAGGAATATTTTTTGTTGTTGTTTAGAAAAATCATAATTGTTTCCATAGTCACAAACCATTCCTCTGATTCCAGCAATGTGCCTTTAATGGTCTTGCAAATTACATGGGGTAAGCCAGTTCTCACTGATAGGGGACTATACTGTAAGCCAGCCAGCCAGCCTTCCTGCCTGCCTGTCTGCTTTCTTTTCCTTTTTTCCTTCCTTCCTTCCTTCCTTCCTTCCTTCCTTCCTCCCTCCCTCCCCCTCTTTTTTCCCCTTTATTCCTTTCTTTCTCTTTCTCTTAGAAGTGCTATTTTGCACACACACACACAAATATAGAAATCGAAAATATAATCAAATCAACAAAAGCAGAGAATTCAATTATGGTGAGATATGGAAACTGCTATCTGGGCAGATTACCAGGAAGGAAAGGAATACATCTTCTTACCCCTTGTAGAAGCTCTAAGACAAATTTATCATTTTTACAGAGAGAAATCCAAGTTCTAGTTTCAATTAATATGTTATTTGATTATTAAACCAATTAAAACGGAGCCAACTTTGTCAAAATATGAACACATTTTGTTGCTTCTTTTCAGACTCAGCATTTGAAACTATTACAAACAAAGACAATTTAAAAATCCCTTTTTACAAACTTTTTCAACTTTCTATATACATTCTACATCAATTAAGGATAATAACACTTTCTTTTCTTCTTGCAGAACAAAACCTCACTCATTTACAACTGCAAATAAGTGGTTGCATTTCTCTGTCAGTACTGCTCCTTGTATAGTCTGAACCACATACAAACAAAGTGACCAACTTGTGTTTTTACAGGAAAACTTAAAAAGGGGTCATATATTTAAAAACTGTCTGTCATATACAAGCATTCTGGCAGAGTAGCAAAGCTCATAAATACAAATAACACAACTTTTTGTAGCCACTCAAACCCCTTTTATACTTAGTTAAAATGACAAAAAGGAACACGTTTTTTTACCATGACTCATAGATAAGGCTACTCTACAACATATTAGAAGGAAACATATCTGAATAAAAGTATATAAACTTAGTAATCAATGCTACAGTATCCAATCATTCTTAAGAATTATATTGGTATTTAGTAATTATCCATAAATTAACTCAATTTAAGATTAGTCCAGGATTTTAAATTAACTAAGGATGTATAAAATTTTATTTAAGCTACTAGAATACAAAACATAATTACTGTTAATATAAAGTTTGTTGGAACAGTGAATCAATTTAGCTGATCACAAATTTATATTTTTAATAATTTTAAATATAGAGAAAAAAACGTGAGCTTATTTGATTATGAAACCAATATTAGAAGTTTAGAAAGTTTAAAATAACTATTCTCTTCATGAGGTATGGTAAATCAAAATCTTATTAAAAATATAAAATGTGCATTTGTCCTATGCCTCCTTCTGATAAATTCAAAGAAATGATATAAATTATCATTTATTTTAAACCAAAATTACTAATTTAGGCTAATGTGTCAAAATACTAATCTTTATCATATAAACTTGGATTTTAAAAACACTTCTAAGCTAGTAGTTTTTAAAATATTAGAATTTCAATTTCTTTATTTCCTGTGAATGTTGGGAATACCCTATTTATACAAGCACATATCCTTAAAACCAATCAGAACAGAGCTTCTTTAAGAGATGTAATAATGTAACACGTTAAAACCCTCTGTAAGTAGAAAAACATTTCACACTCACATAATGAAAGGTAAAGGCCTTTCTCAAGAACAGAGACACAGAGATACATGAAGAGCTTATAGCTATAGTTCTACAACCTTAGCGGCAGGTCAAAAATAAACATAGATTCACAAAATCTCACTGGTGCAAATCTCAAAGGGATTTTCTCCTTCCCAGATGGCAAAGAATTCTTAACTGATTTGAGCTTACAAGTAGGCAAACAGACAAACAAACAATAAAGACCAACACTTCAGATTTTCTGTTGTCTTTCATCCAACAAAATAGATATCTACCATCCTTCCAACAGCGATTGCCACATGGCTCAGATGGTATAAAGAAAATCTCGACTATTACTGCCACCAGTGGAGAATAACTTTTTGGCCATACATTCACCAGAAATAAAAACACAAAATCAATAGGAAAAACAAAAATAAGGCAAAAACAAAAATAGAAAATAAACAAAGTTTAAGTTACATTGTTGCTTCAGATCTATTCTGAGAGCCAAGCAAACATCTAACTGGGCTGAAACTGTCCCTGAGGTGCACTTCCCCGGCACTGCAATTTACTTGGCTCCATCAGGTGAGGCCATGTGGATATTTAAGTAGATGACCTCCAAAACTGTAAAAGTATAATTTTCCAAAAGACCAAGTCAGAGCTGTCATGCATACATAAAATAAATATGTGTCACATATTTCATGTAACTCATTAATTAATTAGGGAAACACTAAGATTATAAAAGAAATCCAAAAACATTTGAGAATTTAGGTATTAATAGGCAGTGTTACAATGAGATTTCTGAATTAGACACAAAACTTGTCAAGGACCTACATGACCATAAACTGGAACTTCTGGGGTAGGGTTGCCAGATAAAATATAGGACACTCAGTTAAATGTAAATTTCAGATGAACAATGTTGTTTTCTTTTTTAAGTATAAGTATGTCCCAAATACTGCAGGCACTTTTTACTTGCTAAGTCTGGCAACTCTACAATGGGATTATCTGTTCTATGGAACAGAAATGATTTGCATTTCTTCTGGACAAAAATTTACAAATTAAACTCTGCCCCTCCAGAAATGTTAAATATGTTAAATAGCCCAGACAATAGAAAGTCAAGCACAGAACCGCACTGAAAGAACTGCTAGTAATCTTTCTTACCTATTTCCAAATTTTTGATAACTTTTCCGATGAATAAAGAAGAGCTGGCTGGGTGAGGTGGCTAACGCCTGTAATCCCTGCACTTTTGGAGGCGGAGGCAGGTGGATCACGAGGTCAGGTGTTTAAGACCAGCCTGGCCAAGATGGTGAAACCCCGTCTCTACTAAAAATACAAAAAAATTAGCCAGGCGTGGTGGTGGACACCTGTAATCCCAGCTACTTGGAGGCTGAGGCAGAGAATTGCTTGAACCCGGGAGGCGGAGGTTGCAGTGAGCCGAGATCACGCCACTACACTCCATCCTGGACAACAGAGCGAGACTCCGTCTCAAAAAAAAGCCTAGAGTGGAAAATATTATTCACTACAAAGTAACACTGGAGATTAAGATATAAACAACAACCATAAATATTATTTCCTTAAGTCTCTTTATATTCAATTTGAGGAAGCATTAGTCATTTTTCCCAGAGTACTACTTGCATTCAGGAGGTATTCTGATATTTGAGACTGCATATCATAGTCATAAACGCAGATTGGAAAGGTTATTTTTAGCCTTCTGGCTTTCTCAATTGCAGAACAATATTTTCTTCCAGAAAAGAAAACATAAAAAACCTCACAATCAGATAACAAGGCAAAAATTGTTCACAAGTATGACTTTAACAAGGTCTGTAGCTCTATCCTCCTGCTGTGTTCATCTCTGAAGCAGACAAAGATAGCCATTCTACACTTCTAAACTATGAGTCTAGCCCTTAAGGAATTTTCCTAGCCAGCAGGAAACTATATAAGAACTATATAAATTTGATTTTAAAGGAAAAGCTAATGAGTAAATGATGTTAGTTGAAAAATTTCAGCAAAGAAGAAATCTACTCAATAGCTAGACAGACAATAATGTTCACATGATATCTATATAAAACGATCCCTCCAATGCAATCTGGCTATTTTTAGGTATTCATTCATTCTTCAAAGATTTATTGAGCTCTACATATGTGTTATACTTGGTGATACCAATACAAACAGCAAACAAATTGGATTCTTACCCTTATGAGCTTATGTCTAGTCTGTCTGTATGAAAAGAGGGAGAGAACGAACAAGAGAAAAACTACTATATAGAAGCTTTGTAACCAAACTTTAATAAACTCTACAAAAGAATTTTTGAACTCAAGGTTTAAATTTGTTCTTTGAAATACTGACAGTTTAATGAAAGACCAATCTTAGCTTGACAAGGAAATTATGATTTTTGTTTGTTGGTTTAAACTTTTGCAATTTAGGAAGCAATGTCAAAAACAACAACTCAGTCAAAATGCTATTTGGGAGAGACAAAGAATGAAAATCTGAATTTAAAAAGAGAAGTACAATTGTAGTATTAGAAAGGTACCAACATATCTATTTATAATTACAAAAGTAATGATTAGTACTGAATGGTCTTGTAGAAAAGGCAGATCATAAGGTAAGAGTAAGCTCTGTTCAGACACCATAATTCAAGCAATAATCAATGTGGCAACAAGGGAACTTACCGGAATCAACTGGGGAAAATTTTCAAATTACACAGAAATACCCCATCCTTCAGATTTGAATATTCTTTTGGTGGCTGTAATCACCAGTTGCCCATCCAGAACAGATTCTCCCCTAATGAAAACACAGATTTATTGAGAGCACTCTGTGTCCATTAGTGCTCACCTCTCCAGACAACTAAACTTGACTCTGTGACCCCATCTAACTAATCAGATAAAAGTGAAAATCTACTGCATGGCCATAGATTTCTGTAGAATATCATGGATGGTAAACTAGGCTGTGATATAGCTAAGGATCAGTGGATAACAAAGGACCAGAACAAGAGTAGAAGAAAATTGTAGATTTTTGGAAAATCTACAGTTTTCCTGGAAAAAAAAAAAAAGAGAGAGACAAATTTAGTTTGTTCTTTACCACTGTCCCCATCTTCCTGCCTGAAATGGGGAATCATAGCTAAAGGCAATGCCAATGTCTTTCCATCATGAGGAACCAAACTTTAAGACTGGAGGATTAGAAAGCAAATAGGAGCCTGAGCCACAATTATTTTGTTGAGCAGCTACACTTTGCTTGGGCTGCTTATCTCTTAACTTCTGGGTCAGTGAGGAAAAAATAGGTAAACTATTGAGGCAAGTCATGTAATATGGTTTCTCTCACATGCAGCAATATCCAGTCCTAACAGTGTAACAGAAGTGGAGGGAAAAGAGGAAGGGGGAAGATGAATATTTCTATTTTAAACTTGCTCTTGGGAAATTCTAATGTGAACCTCTTTTGTTTTATAAGGAGGAACTGTTCACGTACTCCATGACATCTAGATTAGGGTTTTGCAAACTTTAATGTGTATACAAATCAGCCAAGGTTCCTGTTAAAATGCAGACTCCAATTCCATTTGTATGGAGTGGGGCCTAGGATTCTGACATTTTAGCAAGCTTCCATGTGATGCTAATCATTCTACTCTTTGCACCAAACTCTGAGTAGCAAGGAGTTAGACACAAAACTGAACAATAATCTTAACTGCCATTGTACACAGTGTCCATTCAGTTCAGATGGCTCTCCTTAACTGTATCTGAAAGATTTGTTCTAACCCAGAGCCTTATAATGAAAAACATAATGAAACCTACCATATGGAAATAATTATACATATTTTACTAAACATTAAACATACTCTGTCTCTCCCTCTGACTCTCTCTATTCTACCTATACACACATAAGCATTACTAAGGTATAATTTTTTAAAATTATAATTTGTATGTCAAAGATTTTATTCAAAAATGTAATTAATGAAGGTACCAGCAAAATGTTAAGACTGATTCAAAGAACATTTGAGAAGATAGCTATTTGTCGAAAATTCAATAAAGAATGTTAGCAGAAGATTGTTGGGTTAAATACAAAACTGATAACTGTCTACAGGGCAATAAACTCTAAGCTGCGGAGTTATCTTTTCTGTGGGATAACTTACTTGCATCTCTACTGGATAAAAATTTTCCATTTAACATGTAACCTCACTATGTCTATGATCTTTAATCAATAGCATTGATAGCATATTTGTATATAAGATAAACACATATATAAGATATAATAATTACCAAATGTTGCTGTGGTATAAATGCTATTAACTCCAATCCAGACTTGCTGGGGGCAAGAAAATGGCTCAGTTATGAGTAACTGGAGGAAATGTTATATCCAGATTTGCTTCTACTCTTGTTCTGGTCCTTTGTTATCCACTGATCCTTAGCTATATCACAGCCTAGTTTACCATCCACGATATTCTACAGAAAGCAGTTCTCTTTAGTTGCTTCAGAGAAAACTCCATGGACATCTCAGTTGTACTGTGAGTAACTACTCAAAGGGAAGGCTAAAGAGCAGAAACTATGCCCCTTGTATTTTAAATAGCTCTGTAGCTCAAATGCTAATTATTACTCATCAAACACATAAAAATTCTGGTATAAGAG
The DNA here is from genome assembly GCF_028885625.2 of Pongo pygmaeus. NCBI lineage: Eukaryota > Metazoa > Chordata > Mammalia > Primates > Hominidae > Pongo > Pongo pygmaeus. The sequence continues at coordinate 23,408,006 of NC_072396.2, forward strand.
TTACATCTCTTCCAATACACAGACTGTAAAACAGGCTATTGCAGTTACATTTTATGCATAGATAGATAACTTTTTCTCTCAGCAGTTGGGGCAAAACTAGAAGAGCCTACCCTGGCTTTTGGAGGAAGAAAATAATTATTTCATTGTATTTTATTTTATCTTTTGAGACGGCATTTTGGTCTTGTTGCCCAGGCTGGAGTGCAATGGCACGATCTCAGCTCACTGCAACCTCTGCCTTCCGGGTTCAAGCGATTCTCCTGCCTCAACCTCTCGAGTAGCTGGGATTACAGGTGTGTGCCACCACACCAGGCTAATTTTTGTATTTTCAGTAGAGACGGGATTTCACCACGTTGGTCTGGCTGGTCTTGAACTCCTGACCTCAGGTGATCCACCTGCCTCGACTTCCCAAAGTGCTGGGATTAGAGGCGTGAGCCACTGTGCCCGGCCAAGAAAATAATTTTTTAAGAGAGTACTGCCTCAAAACTTTTCCACAAATTGCTTAAAATATCATAGCCCACAATTGAGTTCCAGCTATGGCTGAGTAAGGAGGTTGGCAAATTCTCTTCCCAAAAAGAAACTATGAAGCTGAACAGAACCGATAAAAACAACCATCTGAGCACTACGGTATAGATTAAAGACATACAACAATGTAAGAAACATTTATGCTTAAAAAATTCTGAATTTTTAAAAAGAAGAGTAGGAATCTGTGACATTTTTGCCTGGGGTGCCTGGGGCTGCTCCCAACACCTCCCAGCTCTATTCTCATGGTGGTTGTGCCAGAGCAGGGCAGGCCATGAGGACCGAGAGCTTCACTGAGATGGTCACTCTCTGCAGCCTGTTTGCACAGTGGCAGAACACACATTTGTTCCAAGCATACAAGGAACATTTAGAAAGACAGACCATATTTTAGGCCATAAGATAAGTCTCAATAACAGTCAAATGATTTAAGTCACATTAAATATATTCTCTGACCACAATGGAATTAAATTAGAAATCAATAACAAAATGATCTCTGTAAAACCCCCAAATCTCGGAAAACTGTCATACTTCTAAATAACCCAAAAATCTAAGAGGTCAAACAAAAGTAAAATTACAAGCCTTTATAACTTAATATAAATTAAAACACAATATGTTAAAACACATAGGGTACCTCTACAGAGGCATTAAAGGACAAAATGCCAATATTAGAAAAGAAAAAAGTTCTCGAATAAATTACTGCAAGTTTTATCTTAAGAAACTAGAAAAAAGAAGTGTAAATTAAGCCCAAAGCAAATAGAAGAAATCAAATAGTAAAGATCAGAGTAGAAATCAGTAAAATGAAAACATAAACAATAAAGAAAAATCAATGAAACCAAAAACTGGTTTTTGGAAAGTTTTTTTAAGTATTGTATAAATTTAAGGGGTACAAGTGCAGTTTTGTTACATACATATGTTGTGTAGCGTTGAATTGTGGTCTTTTAGTGTAACTATCACCTAATTAGTGTACATTGTACCTATTAAGTATTTATCATCCCTAACTAGCCTCCCAAAAGTGATAAACTTTTAGCCAGGCTAGCCAAGAAAAAAAAATACACAAATTATGAATATCAAGCATGGAAGAAGTAGCACCACTACAGATTCTAGAAAATACAAAAGGATAATGGACTATTGTGAGCAATTTATGTCAAAAAATTTGAAAACTTTGATAAAATGGGCAAATTACTGGAAAGCATGTACAACAAGAGCTCACTAAAGAAAAAATAGATAATCTGAATAATCCTATATATATTAAAGAAATTGAAATTTGTAGTTAAAAACCTTTCCACAAAGAGAACTCCAGGATCAGATGGCTTCTTGTGAATTCTACCAAATAGTTAAGGAAAGAATAATACCAATTCTACACAAACTGTTCAGAAATTGAAGTGGAGAGAATACCTCAACTCACTTACTAAGACCAACATTATATTATTAACAAAACCAGCCAGAAAATTGATAAGAAAAGAAAACTATGGACCAATGCTATGGTGTAAATGTGTCCCCCAAAGTCCATGTGTTGGAAACTTAATCCCTAATAACGTGATGTAGACAGGGTGAAACTTTAAGAAGCGAATAGGTCATAAAGGTTCTGCCTTCATGAATGGAATAATGCCATTATTGAGGGTGGGTTCATTATTGCAGGAATGCATTCTTTGTAAAAATGAGTAGGTCCCTTTCTTTCTCTCTCACCATGTAATACCTTCCATCATGTTATGACACAGCGCGAAGGCCCTCACCAGATGCAGGCCCCTTGATCTTGGACTGTCCAGACTCCAGAACAAAGAACCAGATAAATTTCTGTTCATTATACATTACCCAGTCTGTAGTATTCAGTTATAGCAGTTATAGCATATGAGCCTCCACTTCCAGCCTATAACAGGCTTATTTGTAATAGCCAGAAGCTAGAAAGAGATACAAATGTCCACCAACAGTTGAACAGAATAAAAGCAAAAATATCTGTGCTACAGTCATACAATGCGATTACTACTCAGCAATAAAAAAGGAATTGTTATGGTCTGAATGTTTGTGTTCCCCTAAATTCATATGTTGAAATCCTGACCTCCAAGGTGATGGTATTAGAAGGTAGAGCCTCTGGGGGTGATTAGTTCATGAAGGTGGATCCCTCATGAATGGGGTTACTGCCTTTCTAAAAGAGACCCCAGTGAGCTAACTAGCCCCTTCCATCACGTGAGGACACAGTGAAAAGTCATCTCATATCAACCAGAAAGTGGCTTATCATCAGGCATTAAATCTGCCAGCACCTTGATCTTGGACTTTCCAACCTCCAGAACTGTTTTTAAACTACCCAGTTTATGGTATTTTGTTATAGAAGCCCAAACAGAACAATACAGAAATGAACCATTGATGCATGCTACAATATGGATGAATCCCATAGTAAATATGCCGAGTGAAATAAATCAGACCAAAAAGAGTACATAGGCAGGAGAGCTGGCAAGATGGCCGAATAGGAACAGCTCTGGTCTGCAGCTCCCAGCGAGATGAACAGAGAAGGCAGGTGATTTCTGCATTTCCAACTGGGGTACCCAGCTCATCTCATTGGGACTTGGTTAGACAGTCAGGGCAGCCCACAAACAGTCAGCTGAAGCAGGGTGAGGTATCACCTCACCTGGGAAGCACAAAGGGTCAGGGAACTCCCTCCCCTAGCCAAGGGAAGGTGTGAGGGACTGTGCCGGGAGGAACAGTGCATTCCGGCCCAGATACTACACTCTTCCCATGGTATTCGCAACCTGCAGACCAGGAGATTGCCTCAGGTGCCTACACCACCAGGGACCTGGGTTTCAAGCACAAAACTGGGTGGCCATTTGGGCAGACACTGAGCTAGCTGCAGGAGTTTTTTTTCATACCCCAGTGGCGCCTGGAATGCCAGCAAGACAAAACCATTCACTACACTGGAAAGGGGGCTGCAGCCAGGGAGCCAAGTGGTCTAGCTCAGCAGATCCCACCCCCATGGAGCCCAGCAAGGTAAGATACACTGGCTTGAAATTCTCACTGCCAGCATAGCAGTCTGAAGTCCACCTGGGATGCTTGAGGTTGGTAGGGGGAGGGGCGTCTGCCATTACTGAGGCTTGAATAGGCGGTTTGCCCCTCACAGTGTAAACAAAGCCACGGAGAAGTTCAAACTGGGTGAAGCCAACTGCAGCTCAGCAAAGCCACTGTAGCCAGACTGTCTCTCTAGATTCCTCCTCTCTGGGCAGGGCATTTCTGAAAGAAAGGCAGCAGCCCCAGTCAGGGGCTTATAGATAAAACTCCCATCTCCCTGGGACAGAGCACCTGGGGGAAGGGGTCGCTGTGGGCACATCTTCAGCAGACTTAAATGTTCCTGCCTGCCAGCTCTGAAGGGAGCAGCTGATCTCCCAGCACAGTGCTTGAGCTCTGCTGAGGGACAGACTGCCTCCTCAAGTGAGTCCCTGACCCCCATGCCTCCTCATGGGAGACACCTCCCAGCAGAGGTCGACAGACATCTCATACAAGAGGGCTCTGGCTGGCATCTGGCAGGGTGCCCCTCTGGGACGAAGCTTCCAGAAGAAGCAACAGGCAGCAATCTTTGCTGTTCTGCATCCTCAGCTGGTGATACCCAGGCAAACAGGGTCTGGAGTGGACCTCCAGCAAACTCCAGCAGACGTGCAGCAAAGGAGCCTGACTGTTAGAAGGAAAACTAACAAAGAGAAAGGAATGGCACGTCCACTCAAAGACTCCATCCGAAGGTCACCAACACCAAAGACCAAAGGCAGCTAAATACACGAAGATGGGGAGAAACCAGCGCATAAAGGCTGAAAATTGCAAAAACCAGAACTCCTCTTCTCCTCCAAAGGATCACAATTCCTCGCCAGCAAGGGAACAAAACTGGACGAAGAATGAGTTTGACAAATTGACAGAAGTAGGCTTCAGAAGGTGGGTAATAACAAACTCCTCCAAGCTAAAGGAGCATGTTCTAACCCAATGCAAGGAAGCTAAGAACCTTGAAAAAAGGTTAGACGACTTGCTATCTGGAACAACCAGTTTAGAGAAGAACATAAATGACCTGATGGAGCTGAAAAACACAGCACGAGAACTTCATGAACCATACACAAGTATCAATAGCCAAATCGATCAAGCAGAAAAAAGGATATCAGAGATTGAAGATCAACATAATGAAATAAAGGGTGAAGACAAGATTAGAGAAAAAAGAATGAAAAGGAATGAACAAACCCTTCAAGAAATATGGGACTATGTGGAAAGACCAAATCTACATTTGACTAGTGTACCTGAAAGTGATGGGGAGAATGGAACCAAGTTGGAAACAACTCTTCAGGATATTATCCAGGAGAACTTTCACAACCTACCAAGACAGACCAACATTCAAATTCAGGAAATACAGAGAAAACCACAAAGATACTCCTTGAGAAGAGCAACCCCAAGACACATAAACGTCAGATTCACCAAGTTTGAAATGAGAGAAAAAAGGTTAAGGGCAGCCAGAGAGGAAGGTCGGGTTACCCACAAAGGTAAGCCCATCAGACTAACAGTGGATCTCTCTGCAGAAATCCTACAAGCCAGCAGAGTGGAGGCCAATATTCAACATTAAAGAAAAAAATTTTCAACCCAGAATTTCATATCCAGCCAAACTAAGCTTCATAAGCGAAGAAGAAATAAAATCCTTTACAGACAAGCAAATGCTGAGAGATTCTGTCGCCACCAAGCCTGCCTTACAAGAGCTCCTGAAGGAAGCACTAAATATGGAAAGGAAAAACCAGTACAGGCCACTGCAAAAACATACCAAATTGTAAAGACCATCGACACTATGAAGAAACTGCATCGACTAACGGGCAAAATGACCAGCTAGCATTGTAATGACAGGATCAAATTCACACATAACAATATTAACCTTAAGTGTAAAGGGGCTAAATGCCCCAATTAAAAGACACAGACTGGCAAATTGGATAAACAGTCAAGACCTATAGGTGTACTGTATTCAGGAGACCCATCTCACGTGCAAAGACACACATAGGCTCAAAATAAACGGACGGAGGAATATTTACCAAGCAAATGGACAGCAAAAAAAAAAAAAACAACCAAAAAACAAAAAAAACTGGGGTTGCAATCCTAGTCTCTGAGAAAACAGGCTTTAAACCAACAAAGATCAAAAAAGACACAGAAGGGCATTACATAATGGTAAAGGGATCAACGCAACAAGAAGAACTAACTATCCTAAATATATATGCACCCAATACAGGAGCACCCAGATTCATACAGCAAGTTCTTAGAGACCTACAAAGAGACTTAGACTCCCACACAATAATAGTGGGAGACTTTAACATCCCACTGTCAATATTACATCAACAAGACAGAAAATTAACAAGGATATTCAGGACATCAACTCAGCTCTGGACTAAGAGGACCTAATAGGCATCTACAGAACTCTCCACCCCAAATCAACTGAATATACATTCTTCTCATCACCACATTGCAATTATTCCAAAATTAACCACATAATTGGAAGTAAAACACTCCTCAGCAAATGCAAAAGAATGGAAATCCTAACAGTCTCTCAGACCACAGTGCAATCAAATTAGAACTCAGGATTAAGAAACTCACTCAAAACCGCACAACTACATGGAAACTAAACAACCTGCTCCTGAATGACTAGCAGGTAAAAAACAAAATTAAGGCAGAAATAAAGTTCTTTGAAACTAATGAGAACAAAGACACAACGTACCAGAATCTCTGGGACACACCTAAAGCAGTGTTTAGAGGGAAATTTATAGCACTAAATGCCCACAGGAGAAAGTGAGAAAGATCTAAAATCGGCACCCTAACGTCACAATTAAAAGAACTAGACAAGCAAGAGCAAACAAATTCAAAAGTTATCAGAAGACAAGAAATAACTAACATCAGAGCAGAACTGAAAGAAACAGAGACACGAAAAACCCTTCAAAAAAATCAATGAATCCAGGAGCTAGCTTCTTGAAAAGGTTAACAAAATAGATAGACCACTAGCTACACTAATAAAGAAGAAAAGAGAGAAGAGTCAAATAGACACAACAGAAAATGATAAAGGGGTTATTACCACTGATCCCACAGAAATGCAAACTGCCATCAGACAATACTATAAACACCTCTATGCAAATAAACTAGAAAATCTAGAAGAAATGGATAAATTCCTGGACACACACACCCTCCCAAGACTAAAGCAGGAAGAAGTCGAATCCCTGAATAGACCAACAACAAGTTCTGAAATTGAGGCAGCAATTAATAGACTACCAACCAAAAAAAGCCCAGGACCAGACGGATTCACAGCCGAACTCTACCAGAGGTACAAAGAGGAGATGGTACCCTTCCTTCTGAAACTATTCCAATCAATAGAAAAAGACAGAATCTGCCCTAACTCATTTTATGAGGCCAGCATCATCCTGATACCAAAACCTGGCAGAGACACAACAAAAGAAAATGTTCAGGCCAATATCCTTGATGAACACAGATGTGAAAATCCTCAATAAAATACTGGCAAACCGAATCCAGCAGCACATCAAAAAGCTTATCCACCACGATCAAGTCGGCTTCATCCCTGGGATGCAAGGCTGGTTCAACATACGCAAATCAATAAACGTAATCCGTCATATAAACAGAACCAATGACAAAAAACACATGATTATCTCAATAGATGCAGAAAAGGCCTTCAATAAAATTCAAAACCCCTTCATGCTAAAAACTCTCAAAAAACTAGGTATTGATGGAAAGTATCTCACAATAATAAGAGCTATTTATGACAAACCCACAGCCAATATCACACTGAATAAGCAAAAGGTGGAAGCATTTGCTTTGAAAATCAGCACAAGACAAGGATGCCCTCTCTCACCACTCCTATTCAACATAGTATGGGAAGTTCTGGCCAGGGCAATCAGGCAAGAGAAAGAAATAAAGGTATTCAAATAGGAAGAGAGGAAGTCACATTGTCTCTGTTTGCTGTGACATGATTGTATATCTAGAAAACCTCATCGTCTCAGCCCAAAATCTCCTTAAGCTGATAAGCAACTTCAGCAAAGTCTCAGGACACAAAATCAATGTGCAAAAATCACGACCATTCCTATACACCAATAATAGACAAACAGAGAGCCAAATCATGAGTGAATTCTCATTCACAATTGCTACAAGAGAATAAAATACCTAGGAAGCCAACTTACAAGGGATGTGGAGGACCTCTTCAAGGAGAACTACAAACCATAACTCAAGGAAATAAAAAAAGGACACAAACAAATGGAAAAACATTGCATGCTCATGGATAGGAAGAATCAATATCATGAAAATGGCCACATAGATTCAAAGCTATCTCCATCAAGCTACCATTGACTTTCTTCACAAAATTAGAAAAAACTACTTCAAATTTCACATGGAAGGAAAAAAGGGACCACAGAGCGAAGACAATCCTAAGCAAAAAGAACAAGCTGGAGGCATCATGCTGCCTGACTTCAAACTATACTACAAGGCTACAGTAAACAAAACAGCATGGTACTGATACTAAAACAGATATATTGACCAACGGAAAAGAACAGAGGCCTCAGAAGTAATGCCACACATCTACAACCATCTGATCTTTGACAAACCTGACAAAAACAAGCAATGAGTAAAGGATTCCCTATTTGATAAATGGTGTTGGGAAAACTGGCTAGCCCTATGCAGAAAACTGAAACTAGATGCCTTCCTTACACCTTATACAAAATTAACTCAAGATGGATTAAAGACTTAAACATAAGACCTAAACCCATAAAAACCCTAGAAGAAAACCCAGGTAATACCATTGGACATAAAATCCCTAGTAAAACCTAGGACACAGGCATGGGCAAAGACTTCATGACTAAAACACCAAAAGCAATGGCAACAAAAGCCGAAATTGACAAATGGGATCTAATTAAACTAAAGAGCTTCTGTGCAGCAAAAGAAACTATCATCAGAGTGAACAGGCAACCTACGAAATGGGAGAAAATTTTTGAAATCTATCCATCTGACAAAGAACTAATATCCAGAATCAACAAGGAACTTAAACAAATTTACTAGAAAAAACCAAACAACCCCATCAAAAAGTGGGCGAAGGATATGAACAGACACTTCTCAAAAGAAGACATTTATGCGGCCAACAAACATATGAAAAAAAGCTCATCATCACTGGTCATTAGAGAAATGCAAATCAAAATCACAATGAGATACCATCTCACACCAGTTAGAATGGAAATCATTAAAAAGTCAGGAAACAACAGATGCTGGAGAGGATGTGGAGAAACAGGAACGCTTTTACGCTGTTGGTGGGAGTGTAAATTAGTTCAACCATTGTGGAAGACAGTGTGGCGATTCCTCAAGGATCTAGAACCCGAAATGCCATTTGATCCAGCAATCCCATTACTGGGTATATACCCCAAGGATTATAAATCATTCTACTGTAAAGACACATGTACATGTATGTTTATTGCAGCACTGTTCACAATAGCAAAGACTTGGAACCAACCCAAATGCCCTTCGATTATAGACTGGATAAAGAAAATGTGGCACATATACACCGTGGAATACTCTGCAGTCATAAAAAAGGATGAGTTCATGTCCTCTGCAGGGACATGGATGAAGCTGGAAACCATCATTCTCAGCAAACTAACACAGGAACAGAAAACCAAACACTACATGTTCTCACTCACAAGTGGGAGCTGACCAATGTGAACACATGGACACAGGTAGGGGAACATCACACACTGGGCCTGTTATGGCAGTAGGGGGCTAGGGGAGGGATAGCATTAGGAGAAATACCTAACGTAGATGAGAGATTGATGGGTGTAGCAAACCACCATGGCACGTGTATACCTATATAACAAACCTGCATGTTCTGCACATGTATCCAAGAACTTGAAGTATAATAAAAAAAAGAGTACATAATGTATTACACAATGTATATGAAATTCAAGAAATTAGAAACTAATCTATAGTGACAGAGTATATCAGTGTTTTCGTAGGGACCTGAGGTGAGGAAGGGGCAAAAGGGAGGCATTAGAAAAAGTCTGGAAGTAATGTATGTGTTTATTGTTTTTATTATGGTGATGGTTTTATTGGTGTATACACATGACAAAACTCATTAAGTTGTTGGACTTAAATATGTACTGTTTATTGTAGCAAAATAAAGCTGTTTAAAAAAAACGTCAAGGCCCACAAAGAAAACGTCAGGTTCATGGAACCAAATCAAATGGCCATCAATGACAGACTGGATAAAGAAAATGTGGCACACATACACCATGGAATACTATGCAGCCATAAAAAGGAATGAGTCATGTCATTTGCAGGGACATGGATGAAGCTGGAAGCCATCATCCTCAGCAAACTAACACAGGAACAGAAAACCAAACACCGCATGTTCTCACTCATGAGTGGGAGTTGAACATGGAGAACACATGGACACAGAGAGGGGAACAACACATACCAGGGCCTGGTTGGGGGGTGGGGGTGAGGGGAGGAACCTAGAGGACAGGTCAATAGATGCAGCAAACCACTATGGCACAAGTAGACCTATATAACAAACTTGCACATTCTGCACATGTATCACGTTTTTGTTTTTGTTTTTAGAAGAAATAAAGAAAAAAAAAGTTAGGTTCAAATGGTTACACTGGTGAATTTTATCAGATATTTTTAAAAATATAAAAAATTTTTACAAACTTTTTCAGTAAATATTGGAGGAGGGAACACATTTTCCAAAGCCTTCTATGAGGCTAGTATTACTCTAATATAAAAACTAGACAGACATCATAAAGAAACCTACAGATCAGTATTCCTCATTAACGTAGACACAAAAAATATCCTTTAAAAATTAACAAATCAAATCCAGCAACATAGAAAAGGATTATACACCATAAAAAAATTGAAATTTATTAAAAGAATGCAAGGGTAATTTGACATAAGAAATTAAGTCAATATAATATCATATTAATAAAGGACAAAAACACATACTCATCTGAAAAGATACAGGAATTTAACAAAATACAACACTCAATCATGTTAAGAACACTCAAAAATCAAGGAATAGAAGGGAAGTTCCTGTTCTTCCTAAGATCAGGAACAAGACAAGGATGTCTACTTTTGCCACTTCTATTCAACATTGTACTGGAAGTTTTAGCAGAGCAATTGGGGAAGCGAAAGAAATACAATTTATGTCTACTTGCAGATATCATGATTTTGTATATAAAAATCCTAAGAATTTTTTTTTTAAAAACCTATTAGAGCTAATGAAAAAATTCAGCAATGTTTCTGGATACAAGATGAATATACAAAAATCAATTGTATTCCTATATAATAACAAAAAAAATTTGAAAATGAAATTAAGAAAATGATTTCATTTTAATAGCATCAAGAAGAATAAAATACTCAGGAGTAAATTTAGCAAAAGAAGTGCAAGACTTGTACACTGAAAAATATAAGCAATAAATAAATTAATATCTAATTAAGTAGAAAGACATCCCATTTTCATAAATCAAAAGATTTAATATTGTTAAGATGGTAATAAGCCCCATATGTATCTAAAGATTTAATATAGTCCATATCAAAATTCCAACAGGCTTTCCTACAGTAACTGAAATTGTAATTTGAAAATTTATATGGAAATGCACATGATTTAGAACACCACAAAAGCATTGAAAAATAATAAAGTTAGAGAATACATACTACCCAATTTCAAACACTCATGAAGCCACAATAATCCAGACAGTATGGCATTGGCCCAAGGACAGACATGTAGATCAGTGGAAAAGAATTTAAAAACCAGAAATAAATCCTTGCATTTATGATCAACTGATTTTTGACAAAACAGCTAAGATATATCAACAGGAAAAGGTTAGTCTCTTCAACAAACTTAATAATAATAATAATAACAATAAAAGAAGAGGAGGAGGAGGAACTTTGCCTCTTAACCAACTACATACATTTAAAAAGTAATGAAATAGATAACAGATCTAAATGTAAAAGCGAAACTATAAAACTTCTGGAAGAAAACATAGGAGAAAATATTCATGACCTTGGTTTAGGCAATGTTTGTGATATGACCTCAAAGCACTATTCATAAAAGAACAAATTGACAAATTAGACTTCATCAAAATAAAAACCTTTTGTACTTTAAAAGATATCTCTATTTAGAGAATGGCAAGCCTCATCATAGATTGGGAGAAAATATTTTCAAATCATATATATGATAAAGGACCTTTATCCAGAATAAAGAAGAACACTTCAAATTCAATAAAAATATAAACAGCCCACTTGAAATGATCAAAATATTTGAATTGACATTTCACAAAAAAGTACAGCCACTCTAGAAGACAGCTTGGGAGCTTCTTACAAAACTAAATATTCTCTTAACATACGATTCAGCAACTGCCCTCCTTGGAATATACCCAAATGAGGTGAAAACTTATGTCCACACAAAAGCCTGCACACAAATGTTTACAGCTTTATTCATAATTGCCAAAATTTGGAAACAACCAAGATATCCTTCAATTGGTGAATGAATAATCAAACTGTGGTAGATCCATACAACGGAATATTATTCAACGATTTAACAAATGAGCTTTGAAGCCACAAAAAGGCATGGAGGAAATGTAAATACATGTTGCTAAGTGAAAGAAGCCAGTCTGAAAAGGCCACATATTATATTATTCCAACGACATGAAATTCTGGAAAAGAAAAAATGATAGAGACAGTAAAAAGATCAGTCTTTGCCAGGCAACTGAGTGGGGAGGGAGGAATGACTAGGTGGAGTATGGGGGAATTATAGGGCAGAAAATCTATTCGGTATGAAACTGTAACAGGACACATGTCATTATATATTTCTCAAAGCTGACAGAATGTAGAGCACAAAGAGTGAACTCTAATGTAAACTATGCACTTTAGTAAATAATAATGCATCACTATTGGCTCATCAATTGTAACAAAAGTACCATACTAATGCAAGATGATAATAACAAGGAAAACTGTTGATGAAAGGGTGAGGGGATGTGTGGGAACTCTGTACTTTCCACTCATGTTTTTCGTGAACCTAAAGCTGCTCAAAGAAATAAACTCTTATGTAACCCTTGAGAAGTCTCAACAGACATGGTTTCCTATTTATAATTGTGGCCAGCACTTAAAAAGTCAGGTTGGAGAGGTTGTCAAAGGAATAAATAAAAGGTAGATTCCTTTCTTCTATTCTCAGGATCATTCTGCTGCATTCATTCATTCACTCTGCTGCACTAAATTATACTGAACTTTTAATATCTAATTGATCTAATGTTTTAATACCCTCATGGATCTCATTTTTCTTATAATACACTGAGTCTCTGCCATATATTTTAGGCCTTAATCATGCTATCTTGTTGCTTGAAGTGCAACATTATCTTCTCAACTAGTGCTTCTTATCCTTAGGGGCACAGAACAGGAACCCTTCTCCCGTGTTCGTCACAGACCCCAGTATCATGCAGAATATAAATTAGGTTTAAAAATATTGCTTCATTTTCATGCTTAGAACAAATGTATTATAGTTTAAGAATGCCTGTATCGTATGGATTTACCACTGATTTGAAACTTAGAGCATTTGAGTTAAAAATGCTTCTTCATAAAAATGTCCTTTAAAAACATAAAGATATATGATTCATCATTTTTCAAAGTTATATAAACCCCCAAAGCTTCTATCAGCTTCAGCTGGGGCCATGAAACTCATCACAGCTTAACACACAGAAGCAACACTAAGATAGCTCTTCATCTTTGTCTCTTCTGTTCGGCCATCTCGCTGACCTTCTATCCTCTCTGAGGATGGATGAGGTATAGAGAAGAAAGGATAAGGTGTGTCAGCCTGGGGAATAATCCAGAAAGGAAGGAGATCATATATTAAGTGACAATAGGCCTGGGCATTGGGAGAAATGACTTAGGATATCTTTGAAGTGAGCACACCAAGGGGCACTTCTGTGTGATGAGCATAAGCAAAGGATGCACAACAATGGACAAGGAGGTGGAAGGACTACATTGGCAGAAAAAGAAGAGATTTGAAAAGTTTAATTTGTGGTCTGATTATATAAAACATTGCTATAGTTACAAAGTCAAATCTATAAAATAAGAAATATTCTGAAAAGTTTAGCTTCTATCTCTGGCCCTTTACCTTATTCCATACCTTCAACATAGTAGGGCTTTTAGTTTAAAATAGAGTCTGGCTAGGAGCCTCTGTTGAAACTTCTCTTAACCTGCAGTGAAAACAGCGTTGATGACATGAAAAAAGACAACTCAAAGCACTGAAAACTAGCCTTAATGTCAATCTGTTCTCAGAATGTGAGAGGAATTTCAACTAAAACAAGGCTGATGGAAAGAGATTTAAAAACATTGTTGCTGGTCCACCGTGCTAAGCTCCCTTACAGTCCGTTGGAAGACTCTGTTCCTCTCAATCCTTTATTCAGGATCTCAAAGCTTATACTAACCAGAGAGTTGGGCATTTAGCCTTCTACTTGATGGGGCATCATTCTATCCCCACCACATCCACCAATTTGAGACTAAAATTTTCAGAAAGTGGACAGGAAGCTTTCTGCAGTATACCAAGTTCTAAGATGTAAGCTACTCACGTATAAAACACCACAGGCAGAAATAGATCAATTAAAGGTCCATAGGCAGTGCACAAAGGGAATTGTAGTATTTTTTAAATGATCTCTTAATTCCTACAAATAATGAGGATAAGAGACTATTTCAGATTAGTTCAATAATCCTGTGTTAGAAAATAGTATGATAATTGCAGAGAATTGGTTTGTAGACATCAACCAGTCTTCCAGCTATTGTTATGAGAAAGGGATTAGATAAAGAGTGAGGCCAAAGGCACTCACATATCTTAACCAATCACAAACATCAGTTCAGGATATTCCTTGACTTGTGTGAAGACGAGCAAAACAGAAAAACACAACAGCATGTTATCTATTAAAAACAGAGAAAGGTATAGCATCTGAAAAACTCAGGAAGGGCAAAGCTCAAATCCTTAACAGATCAGAAGATACCTTCTTAGTGAAATAAGAGTACAGGCAAAAAAAGATAGTAGAACTATATATAAAGGAAAATGATTAAAAAAAAGATTACAATTGAAATTAAAAACAATGCAGAATTAAATCCCATTGGAGGCAGTAAAGAGCAAAATTCACTCTGAATAGTATCAAATTAGTGGAGTGCAGGTCACATTTGGGAAATTCTTACAGAAGGGAGAGAAAAAAGAATAAGAATTTAAACTACTTTACAATATATAGAATAGAGTATGAGGACTTAAATTTAAGAATGAAAGTGTTTTTTCAGGAAAACAGGGAACTAGAATACAAGCAATAATCAAATTCATGATTAAGAAAATATCATTAAGAGTAAAATTGCACAAAGCCAATTGAAAGGGCTCATGATACTCCAGGCAAAAATGATTAAAAGACTCTCGACTTTAGACACATGCTGACAATATTTTTAAATATTAGGAAAATAGGTTTATAAGTACCCATGTTAGATAGCAGAGATTAACTACAAAAATGACAACATTTAGGCTGGGCTCATATTTTCCCACTGTACCTAATACAATGCCTGGTACTTAGCCAAAACTCAATAAATATTCATTGAATAAATGAATAAAATAATGAATGAATGTGTAATGGCAACAGAAAACAAGACTCAGAAAATAAAAGATCTATGCTCTTCTAAAAACAAAAAAAAAATTGAAGAATGAACCAGTTTCTTAAGGAATTATCGAAATAAACTCATCACATAGGGGATTGTTTTGGTACAGGAACCCTGGAAGACTTAACCACGGGACTGTGAGTTATGAAAAGTTAATAACAGGTGTTAAGGACACAGAAGGCACTGCAGAAGAGAAACATATTGACTTTGAATATTGTCCGTTTACATTCATGGCTACCAGGGAAGAGGGAACTTTAGGAGGGACTAGAGAACACGATTAATTCCAAACTGAAACAGAACTCCCATACTAAGAAGATAACTATAAATTATTGAAAATTTCAGTTCATCGTAGATTCTGGATATTAGCCCTTTGTCAGATGAGTAGGTTGCGAAATTTTTCTCCCATTTTGTAGGTTGCCTGTTCACTCTGATGGTAGTTTCTTTGGCTGTGCAGAAGCTCTTTAGTTTAATTAGATCCCATTTGTCAATTTTGGCTTTTGTTGCCATTGCTTTTGGTGTTTTAGACATGAAGTCCTTGCCCATGCCTATGTCCTGAATGGTAATGCCTAGGTTTTCTTCTAGGGTGTTTATGGTTTTAGGTCTAACGTTGAAGTCTTTGATGAGTTCATGTCCTTTGTAGGGACATGGATGAAATTGGAAATCATCATTCTCAGCAAACTATCTCAAGAACAAAAAACCAAACACCGCATATTCTCACTCATAGGTGGGAACTGAACAATGAGAACACATGGACACAGGAAGGGGAACATCACACTCTGGGAACTGTTGTGGGGTGGGGGGAGGGGGGAGGGATAGCTTTAGAAGATATACCTAATGCTAAATGACGAGTTAATGGGTGCAGCACACCAGCATGGCACATGTATACATATGTAACTAATCTGCACGTTGCGCACATGTACCCTAAAACTTAAAATATAATAATCATAAAATAAAATAAAATAAAGAAAATTTCAGAAAGAAATTCTAAAGGAAGGAGATCACTAAAATATGTGTATATACCCCTTATTCCGGCTCTCTTAGGAAATGTTTCCTTTTCTCTTGGAGAGATTGGATTTTGAGCATGTTTTTCCAGTACATATTATGGGATGAGTAGAAGGATGATTACAAAGGAACTATTAGTAATACTCAGAATAGAAGAGACTGAGGGACTTTTAAGTCCTTACATGGCTTGTAAGAACTTGTACAGCTCCTTCACTGGCTGTTCACAAGAGGCAAATAAAAATAGCATCACAAGCCTAGAAAGACTCAGTTTGGGAACAGGCAGGCACACAGGACTGACACTATCATGGAAGTCACAACTATAACTTTATTGCAAGAGACATGAGGAAATTCTATACCTCTGCCACCCAGACCTAAGAAAACACGTAGTCTGTTAAAGGTATTGGTCACTCAATCATAATCACATCTTAAAACTACACACTCTTATAGGCATAACCTTTTTGTTATCAGTCATCTATTGCCACACTAATGCTACATAACAAATCATCTCAAGACTCATATGTATATCAAAACATCTTGTTATATACCTTAAATCTATACAATAAAAATAAATAAAAACAGCACAATGGCTTTGAAAAAAAAAATTTATTATTTCTCAAGAATCTATGGGTTGACTGGGTGGTTCTGCTGATCTGATCCAGGCTCAACTGATCTTTGTGTCTTTGGTCAGCTGACAAGTTTGCTACTGTTGCATTAAACAAATTAAGTCATATGCCAAGCCTAAAGTCAGTGTGGATAGGCACTACCAAAAGGTAAAACTATAGAAAAGTGCGAAATGGGGCCACAATAATCCTACTACATTATGGAAATGGACAGAAGGTATTCCTATAGTAAAATCTCCTCCAGAGTTCATTGACAGTAAACTAAAAGCAATTAAACTAGATTATAGCCCATGTGAACAAATATCCAATGTCTAGATATAAGACTAAAAGGAAGCACAAGAGAATGTTATTATGGTTTTTAGGGGCTGACTTTAATTCTTTCAATATTTTCTTGAGGGTTTTCAAACTTTCTTTCTAGATAAAATATATTTTACAATAATAAATTTATTTTCTTGGGTGTATCTATCTTGATGTGGCAAGTGTCATTAACTCTATCCTTTTTTTAATCACACAGCTTTTTTCCCTCAGAACTCCTTATTACTGTCAAATGCTCCAAACACACAGACACACACACATGCCCACATACATATACACACTCTCCTTTCACAACAGTTCCTCTAAAACAGCTATATTTTCCCTAAGGGTTAGGTCATATTATGGAATAGTTAGAGAAGTGTTTCTCAAACTTGCTTGCTTATTGGAATCACTTGGACATTTGAAAAAGAACTGAATACTGGGCCCCACCCACAGGGCTTCTGATATAGTAGTCTGAAATGTGGCCTGCACATCAGAATTTTCAAAGCCCCCCCAACCCGAATTCTAATACGCAGATAAAGTGAAGAACCGCTGATGTAGTGTTTGCCACGGCTCCTTGTTATCTGACATTACTATAATCATGCATTCTTAATTGGCAATTTGTTCATCTGTTAAGACTCGGGGGGGTGATGGTTGGTGGAGAGAGAGAACACAGAGGTGAATTTTTTACAAAAGTAGTATGAAATGTTTTCATAAGGTATTTTAAAGTGAGAGTCCTTTTAAAAATATTCTATTATCATAAAGACTTACGCTAGAAAATGATGACAATGGAATCAATGAAGTGAACACAAATCTACCCTTATAGTTAGCTTTCTAAGCCAAACATAACCACAAGATTAAGAAAACTTTTGAGAAGTTAAGAGATACATGAAAAGGTATGAATTAAAACTTTTATAAATTTAAGATTTACTGAAGACAAGACCTACAATGGAGAGCAGATTATCAACATCTTGAAGACAGACAGACAATGTATTGCTTTTAGATGAGTAAGACTTAGTGAGCTACCAACTGGACATAAGGTAAATGACTCATTCTATAGCTCGCAAATACTCAGAATCCCACGAGTATCTAGGAAATATTTTCAAATAACTAAAGAATATTTTGTTCTCATTCATAAGTGGGAGTTGAACAATGAGAACACATGGACACAGGGAGGGGAACATCACACACCGGGGCCTGTGGGGGGTGGGGGGCTAGGGGAGTGATAGCATTAGGAGGAATACCTAATGTAGATGATGGGTTGATGGGTGCAGCAAACCACCATGGCGCATGTATACCTATGTAACAAACCTGCATGTTCTGCACATGTATCTCAGAACATAAAGTATAAAAAAAAATATTTTGTATCAACATTCTAAAATATTTATCTTTTAAAACACTGAAGACCAAAGGAGGATATTTAGAAGAAATTAGGGTCATATCATGCTGGTAGAGGATTCAGGTTAGTTGATCTACCATCATTAAAGGTATTCTAACTAGGGTAACCATACAGCTGGCTTTCTTAAGAGTCCCTGTTTATACCTGTTGTAAATCAATCAATGCCTGTTACTTATATTTAGTTCTGCATTTCATTTTCAAAAGTGTTAGTTCAGTTTGAACTAACTAGAATTCATATTTAAATAATATACTAAAATTTCTACAAATGTAATTTGATGTCACACAATTTGCAGCAGGATCTTAGGTTTGGTTATAAATCCCACTGGCTAGATGTGTAGTCTTATTTATAAGCCAGTGTTATATTACACACACCAGCGTATATTTGGAATGTCTCTTTAGCTTTTCAAAGAGCATTTATATCTAGCATCTAATTTTGCCTTTGTTAACGTCACAAGAATCATATGAGATTGTGGTGTAGATGTATAGGTTTTCATGGGACTTTTACTTCATAGGGACAAATCTGTAAAGCACAGTCTCGATAATTTGGTTATTTTCATCCAGAAACCAGAAGGCAGTGTTGTCTATGTCAAACATTAACCTATTCAACCATAGGGTAGGTTACTCTGATTTAGGTGGTATCTCCTTCCTCCTTGCTGAGCCATTTGGAAAGCTGCTACCAGGTGGAAAATTGCTCTGTTTAGAGCAATTAAGACATTTCATGTGCGCCTATTTAAAAGGCAGAAGCTTTAGAGCATATATGTCTGCCAGTTATTATCTATAAAATGTCTTAAGGACTATTTCAGAGAGAAGGGAAGCCCAGCAGCTGTTTCTGAGCTTCCTGCTAAGATTTCATCTGAGACTGCAATTTTATCTGTTCATAGGTTTGGTTTTCTTGTAGGCTTTTATTGAGAGAAATATTTGAAAACAAGAAATATCGTCCAAACTGTTCATTTCACAGGTAAGAAAATGAATTCAGAAAGCTTGCATGCCTTTCAAAGAGTAATTAAATATTGTTTTTCAGGTTTCAGCCCACAGCAAACCCACTAGAAAAACAATTCCTCCGCATGCCAAATGTTAAATGTTGTCCTTAATTAACTTATTCTGAAATGTTTTCTGGGCAGTACTTTCTCAAACTTTGGTTATAAAATAATCATCTGTCCACCTGTACTGGGATGATTGTATTATAAGAGAGAGATGCCACTTTCGCCTATCTGGTTCCAATTATGCAAAACAGCATTTACTTTAATTCTGTTTATCTTTGTGGGAAGAACAGAGGTGAACCAAATGCAAGATCTTCCTTTTATTTCCCATTTTCTTATTTCCTTTACTTGGGAAAAATCTGTAAGGAAACATGGCCCTGTGTAGTGTCTTTGGCTATTTTGACTTCCAGTAGGAAAAAGTGTTATCAGTTACCATGACAACCACATTTTCCCAGAGCTCCCTGCTGCAACTCATTTGCACTAAACAGGAACAAATCATTATTATTCAATGAAGGCTCTGATAAAGTTCTTTTCTTTTTAGTCGTTTTCAATACTCCTTGAAACCCTTCTTTCTACAAAGCGAAATGGCTCTCTAGGGAGAATACATTGAGTTTTTCTAAGAGAATGTCACCTTTACCACCTATTTACCAAGCAAGCATAGTGCATGAGTACAGACCATGATACGCTACCTTCTGAGCACTTGTCAGAGATTTCTACTATGAGTAGACTTTGACTTAACTAAAAGTTCAAAAGATGTTTCTCATATTTCACAACTTACCATTTCTTCAAATTCTCATTTCTCCATATGTATTGAAAGATGACTAGCATCATCAAAGCTTTTTCATTCAAAATTAACTTTTCAAAGTGGCTTACACAATAAGAGCTTTTAAACTTCATGATATCAATAAGATCAGAGATGGAGTAAGTTTCAGATGGGGCCTGATCTAAAAAACATTCAATTATTTTACTTTTTTCTGCCTTCTCCTGTATCTACTTCCTCCTAAAGTTAGTTTTCCTTATCCACACACAATGTCAGCCTATGGCTTCTAGGAATTCCATGCTTTCTTGTTTGTGTCTGGCATAAAATAAATATATCCCATATAGCTTCCAGAAAAATCTCTCCTCATACTTCTTGTCTTGAATTGGGTCCTGTGCCCTAACCCTGAATCAAGTATTATGACCAGAAGGATAGAATATGCTGACTGATTTGAGTGCCTACCCCTTGGAGTACTGGTGTGGTGAGGGGTACAGGTGGAAGGATGGGGAGGTTTCCCATGAAGCCCATGGAGGAGAGGAATAGATATCTGAATAAATTAGGCAACTTTTACCAATATGAACAAGTTGGCACTCAGTGTCTCAGAATAGCAAATATTCTCTACAACCACAGAGCAAATATTCTAGAGTATTCTATAGTTCCTAAGCCCCTCCACAAGTCTCTCTCTCTCTCTGTCTCTCTCTCTCACATACATGCACACACACACACGCACACAAACACAATGCATTCACTAAATTGTGAGTTAAATTGTTGCCTTGGATCTTTATACCTATGATATTAATAAAAGAAATCTTTTGAGAGAAGATTGAAATGCCTGTTACAATCACTGATATAGAAGATTAGAATCTTCTATATCAGAGGCTGGCAAACTATAATATTTTAGGCTTCGTGGGCCATACAGTTTCTGTCCCAACTACTCAACTCCACCACTGTAGCAAAAAGTTGGCCATAGATAAGAAGTAATCAAATGGACATGGCTGTGTTCCAATACAACTTTATTTACAGAACCAGGTATGGGATGGGTTTGGCCCATGGGCCCATTAGACCCCAGGTTGCTGATCCTTGCTCTGTATAATAAACTAAAATGAAGTGAAAGGAACTTGTACATTTATTTTTAACTGGTAGTGAAAACTCTAACTCATCTTGTTTTGCTCTTTTTTATGCTACCAGGAAGCTCAGAGCTAAATTTATTGTTCCCCTTAATTAGTACTGCTTCTCATTTTCTTTGGTATATGAATATCTTTCTCTCTATATGGTCTCATATCTCTGCTTTTATACTGTAAAACTTTCTTAACTCTGTGTCCTTTTTAATATTGTGAAGTCTTCATGTTTGACACAGATGAAGGGCAAATTGTATTTACGACTTTCAGTGCTCTTTCTCTGTCTCTCCACCACACACACACAAGCACACACATACGCCACGGGGTCTCAATCTCCTTCAAACCCATTATACAAACAGACAAACTGAGACCCAGGTATCACCATAATCATGAAGCAAAGAAGTGCTAGTCCCTTGAATATCATCTTGATCTCTTGTGTCTGAACTCAGCTTATTCTAGAAATATAACAACAGAAATAGCAATACAAAGGAATAAATATTTTCTAGAACTGTCACATTGCCACAGTGCAAATTGTTCCTAGTTTTACCTTAGATAACATACCACTAGACCTCTCTTTCTCTCTTCTTTCAGCCTCTCTCTCCTTCTGTCTGTCCCTCTCTCCCTCTCTCAACCTCTGCTGCCTATTTTCCTCTTCCTTCTGTTGTCTCACAGCTGAACTCTTACAGGCTCATCTTAAATCTTGGCTTTAACCTGTGTTTTTAAAGTCCCTTTGTCTCCCTGCTTCTTCTCCTTCAATTATATATGGATCCTGTGGCTTTCTTGACTTTGTTGCTGCCCTCATAGGATTATTGTTTCTGTGTCCGTTCCAAGAATCCTCCCTAGTCTATGCTCCCACTTTCATTCCTGACTTGCTGTAATCCCTCAAATGTTCTTGAATATAGTTTCATTTCTGGTCTTTGGCTTTAATCTCTGGCTGTCAACATCATCTTTTCTCCTGTTCTTTTCTACAGCAGCTCCAGTCCAGGGGGCATATTTTTAATAGCCTTAGGCTAAAGAACCATCACAAGCAACTCTCAAAATTGGCCCTTAGTTGCCTTAGAAGGTAAAATGCAAGGAAGAGAGAAAACAACTAACAGAAGAGTAAACCAAACAAATGCAGTCATGTTAGTGTGCATAGAGTTTAGTTTCATTAGCCTCTGCTCACTACCATGTCAGCTGGAAACTGTGCATAAACCTCCCAAGAAAGGAACTGCAAGCCTATATAACACACCAGGCATTAACGTGCAGCTAGAACAGATTTAATGGAGAAACTCATCATCTTCTCCCTATACTAGGCTCTATGAAATTATCCAAAAAATAATTACAGAGAAAACAATGCACTTTAATTTATCTTTGGAGATTATTATTGGAATGTTCTTCAACTCTATGATTTGGACTTTCTCACTAGAGATATTTTATTTTGGTTTTAAAAATAACTGGAGTCAAATATTTCTTTTTAATTCCAAAATTTTCCAAAAGACTAAGCTTTTTCAAGTAGAAATTTCATTAGGGACCAAACAAGAAACTGAGCACATATTTCACTGAAATTTTTTCCTTCCCACTGAGACTAAGAAAATAAATTAGGTTAAAAACAAACACTTAGAAAAGCAAGTAGCTGGGAAGATGTACTCTGAAGCTTTGCTCAAAAAGTTGAGGCAGAGGTTTGTCAATATCTGGTTAATGTTATTAAAATTGAACAGCCTTGGATACCTACATGCATGAAATACTATGTGCTTAGGGCATCAGGAAAGCAAGACCTTATGAAAATATTTATTTAAAAGTTATGAATTATATTTCAAAGCAAGCATTAGAATACTCATCATCACAGAAAAATCAGAGTTTTCTATCATTTGGTATTGTTTTTATTTGATGTTATTTATCAGCATATGGGGGCCATAAACTTTTAGGGATAGGGTCTCTAACAGTCCTATTTTGACCCAGCCCACACAGATGCATACATACACACACACCACACCTGAGCTAAGTAATTTTTGACTCGTAAGAATTTAAAATTAAAAGTCATCCAATTAAAAGAATCACATTTCAAAATTTTCTAGTCCAATTACAATGTAACTCAATTAAAATACACAGTTCTTTGGGAATACTTCTATTACATGAAGAAACAAACACTGATATTATAGTTTGCTTTATTAATAACTTTAATCCTATTGAGTATTTGACATCACATTTTCAAACTGCTTGTAAGTTTTTCTTTCTCTTTAAAAACTAAAGCCATGAAATGAGTCAGGTTTATGACCAGCTATTTTGAGAAGAGGGATGGACATTTCAAAGAGGTGAACCGACTAAAATCCACACTTGTAGAACCATGACCAAACCAAGATTACAAAGCATTTCTGAGATCTTTATCCATGGAACCTAAAACCCATTCTAAGATACATTTTAAAAATCATCATATTACCTATATGCACAAAAATAATGAATTTCTGATATTAGATGTGGAATCAAAAAAAAAGAATCTCTCAAGATACTATTTTGGAAGTGTATGAAATGAAAATCCAAGTAGCTTTATGTTGTCACGACATTAAAAACTTTCTCTAGTTTCTATATTGTAAAATTTTCTCTCTTTAAAGATTTCTCAAAAGAGAATAGAGAATCCAGTGGTCCAGGACAAGTTACCAGAATTAATTTTTATACCTGGTTCACCCATAGTAAGAAATCTGGAAAATTACTAAAATCAGTTATATTAACACATTAAGATTATTATTACTACGATAGTGATTTGTATTTTATCACGGGGAAAAGAACTTCAAGAATAGCCATCTGAAGGGTTTTTACTCACAGCACTTCTGATACCAAATGTGTGGGGGTTTTTTCATACCAACAACCAGTTATGCAACAATTCAGACACCAACTGCGTATCCTACAATTCAACTCAATTTTGGCACAAACTACCTAGAGTTAGCACAGGCCCTACAGGTTGAGGGCTCAGTCCCACAAGACTGCCCCCACTTCAGATGCAAGTCACAAGTACCAGGTTGCCATCTGCACTTCTGACCCATCAGCTATAAACTGGGGATTCCCATGATCCCCTCCAATGCTTGATAATTTGCTAGAACAACTCACAAAACTCAGGAAGGTACTTTACTTACTGTTACTGGCTTATTATAAAAGATACAACTCAGGAACAGCCAAATGAAAGATATAATATATGGCAAGGTATAAGGGGTGAAGGAGCTTCCATGCCCTTTCCAGGTGAACTACCTTCTCCGCACCTCCATGTGTTTGCCAATCAAGAAGCTCTCTGAACCCCATTCTTTAGGGGTTTTATAAAGGTTTCATTATGTAGGCATGATTGACTGGCCATTGGCAAATGTTGGAGGCTAAGGCTGAAAGTTCCAACCTTCTGATCATGCTTTGGCCTTTCTGGCAACCAGCCCCCATCCTGAAGCTATCTATGGCCCACCAAGAATGGCATCTCTGAAACAAAAGATGCTCCTATCACCCAGAAAATTTCAAGCAGTTACGAAGCCCCGGTCAAGGAATCAGGGACAAAGACCAAATATATGATTTTTATTATATCATACCCTCTGATTAACTTTGAAAACATAATTAAGAATTTTGTTTCCTTTTTCAATTTGATATATGATGATAATAGAGTCAGAAGCAACATTTATTTTAATGAGTATTTTGATAAAATAATGGATCCACAGAAGTGGAGAGGTCTGACAAATTATGGATCACCGTGTTCAATATCTCATGGCTATATAAGAGTTATAATAATTTCAGATGCATTTACATTTCTTGTACATATACTAAAACCATAAATTATGGATGAGATGCTGAGAGAATCATAAAAAACCCATGGTACATTCAATCCACTTTTTCTCTCTGACAACAGTACTAAGGCATGTTTATTCTTTAAACAAACACCTCAAATATTTACTCATATAATCTCAAATATCTCCATTTATTTATATTTCCTGCAATAGAATATAAGTTCTCCTGATGACAGTTATATATTCCAAAGTCTGCTCTCTATTATTTTTTAAACCCCTTGAAATGTTTCCCTTCATCAAGTTTAAAATGAAAATAGCGGGGCAGGGAAGTGTTACCTTGCATTGGACTCCCTGTTTCCTGGTGGAGGTCTTTTTCTCCATGTGAAAAATATTTCCCTTCTGTTTTTCTTCTCTCTCGCTAAAATAACTCTCCCGACTCCATTTCCCTGTTAATAGGATGTTCCTATAATTGAAAAGAGGAATGACTAAGCTTAGTGACCCAGGAGCTGCCAGCTGGTTCTCAAATGGTAGAACAATCAAGGGAAAGAAAAGAGCAACATCCCTCCCTTTAACATTCTCCTCTACAGTTTAAGTGCTTCCTCTTTTTAATTTCCCTGCCCAGATGAAATACTAGATAGTACTTTTTACTCCATGTTCTGCTTCTGTTGCCTGGTGCTTTTACTTCAGCTGGGGTCAAAGAGACGAATGCCTGGGCTATTAATCTAGCACAGGAAGCCAGCAAGTCCCCTCTCTAATGATGATGTATAATAACTGTGAGTTAAGAGGAAATCTTCTGCTTTGCACTCTATTAACTACACTTCATTTTTTATACTTACCAAACTTAGTCCAACTTAGAAAATTATCAGTATTTTTCCCTCCTATTATCTTCTCTTTCTTCGAACTAATGGGGAAGCCACATAATTAACTTTGGGAAATTGGCTTAGAATAGGTCCAGTTGCTCTAAGCCTAGTTTCAGTTCAATTCTATCTTCAAATGCATGATTATTTGTAAGGCACAGGCATGTGGACCTGATGGAAATTAATAGTATTGAGCATTATTCTAGAAGTCCACCAGTCTATAAACTCCATGAGGAGAGAGACCATCCCTGTCTTATTTGCTGTTATATTCTTAGGGTCTAGTACTGTTCAGGCACTTGATAAATAACTGTTGAGTGAATAAATAGATGTCTTTCTCCATCGAGCCATCAAAAAATATTCCAAATAGTGTTCGTCTTTATAAGCTCAATTTACAGAACTTAACAAAGACCTCACTTAAATTTGAGTGATGTTCTATATTAAACTGTGGGGAATAGGACATTCACAGGTGATTCTGTGTGATCATCATTATTATTATTATAAATGATGTTGTGACAAGAAGATGTTACTCACCAGTGAAATAACAACTTACATCAGGAAATTAGAGCAGAATAGTCTCTCAGCTGAGCCATTGTTTGCTTATTTATTACTGGTGTTCCATATTTGGACAATATCTGGCTTCCACTTCATAGTGGAAGTAGAGTACTTTTAGTGCTCTGATTTCAATGAGTGTTCAGTACCTGGGAACATATTCCTAAGAGGCCTACTAGTCACTCATTGTAGAGAGTAAATTATATATAATTATTTCCATAAACATTTACCGACTTCATTTATGTGTGGGATAATGTACTAGGTCCTATTGAGTTTGTCCAATGATTAGGAAAGAGATTAGTCATCAAACTAAACAAAGAAAAACCCAGTTTAGCCACAACACAAACCACTCCACCTTCTTCAATACAGTTTAGAATATTTTTATTCAAGTGCATTCTGCAATATTTAAATAATGTGCATGAAGGGAAAAAATAGAAAATCTGGAAAATTTTATTATTCAGTTGGAATACGCAAGCATGTTTGTGTTAATACAGTAGCTACCTTTAATTATTGGTTAATTTAAACTACTTCTCATTCCTTTATGTTAGCTCTTTTTTCCCCTCCTAAGGACTTTAATGTGACTACATCTTGGAATGACTTCCTGCCTTTGCAGGAAACAGGCAGCTTCCTGACTGAGACGGAAGTTACTAGTCCTTATTGCCAGTGCGTTTTCATTATTCTGGTTGCCCTCAAGGTTATCCCCAACCTGAGCTCCAGTTGTCTGTTTCCCAAATTTGACTGGGCTTCCTTCATACTATATTGCATGACAAGGTCTAGCAAAAGATTAGCTCAGTCTCAACTCTGTAAAAATGGTTTGCCATTTACACTTCTTTCTTTCAGCTTCACAGAAGTGCAGTCAGTCTGTGCAGTCACACAGGATACCACACTCAGATGAGCTGCATGCTGTCATTATTTTGAAATGTTTAATGATTTTATCTTTGAACTTGTGTTTTACAAGTAAAGTCCAATGGGACCATGAAGCATGCATAATAGCAAAGAGGATATGTAGAAGAAAGAAGAAAGCTTTATATTTTAACACTTTCTTCGTGCTTGTTCAACAAGAGGCCCTGCAGTTCCATTTTGAACTGGGCTTCACAGATGATGTAGCCAGTCCTGCTCTGAGGAGAAATATTGGAAAATGGGATCCAAACTACAATTTCTCTTAAAGAAAACGTCAGAGCACTTAACTTTCAAAACTGCTCTTTGAATATCATCAAAAGTTTTGCTATAGTGAATCTTTATGATAAATACAGTACCAATCTAGTAAAGCAATTTAATTATCGCAGGCCGTATTAATAATCATAATAAACTCCACTCCAATAGTATTCTAGGTAGACAAGTCTTCCAGCCTCGGGCCTCTCCTCATTAAACTGCAATTAGTATGATAAATGGAGAGTGTGATTTTGCTGCAGCCAGTATTAGCCCTACTTACTCATGAGGTGACAGGGGAAGCCATCAGAGACAGAATTAAAAATATTTAAATAACAAGGAAAATGGTAGGGTTTGCTGCCTTCTGGTCATTAGTCCAACACATCTGTGTGCAGGTACATCTCACACATTTCAGCTGTAACTGATGAAGATCTCAGATAAGCACTGATGTTAATATCAGTTAATACAACCCAGTGACTAAACATAGTCTGTCCTTGGAAGGTCGTAAGTGTTGTGAGAATTCAAGATGACTATAATCTTAACAAAGCATTAATGGGCAATCTGACTAAATAAGATGGCTGCTATGGATGACTTCTAAAACGCTGTGCATTCTTAATCAGGTGATGAGATATTTCACATTTGCTAATGGTATAGCCCCCATGGCATTGTAGTACCACATATATTAACATTTATTTAATTTAAAATGCTTCCCTTAACAAGAAAGCTTTGGTGGATATGGCTTTATTGAAACCTAAAGCTAAAACACATTACATAATTTGATTCTAATCTGTGAAGACATGCTATACTCCAGTAATCAGATTTCAGGAGAATCCCTGTATCCTTGCAGTATACTCAGTTTTAATCTGGGTTTCTCTGAATAGGTTTCTGTTCCTTAATATCAAATATTCCTCAAGGAAAGATAGGTTGAAAATTATAATTTTAATAAATAAATACTGAGGGGAAGAATACCTTACACAAAATACTCTGTCACGTTCTGCTAGATTTTTAAATTCTTTTA
The DNA here is from genome assembly GCF_028885625.2 of Pongo pygmaeus. Classification (NCBI taxonomy): domain Eukaryota; kingdom Metazoa; phylum Chordata; class Mammalia; order Primates; family Hominidae; genus Pongo; species Pongo pygmaeus. The sequence continues at coordinate 23,436,677 of NC_072396.2, forward strand.
AAAGAAGTACCATCTACTATATTTGATTTTACTTGGTCAATGCTAGAAATGATGGTTATTTTTATTTTGTTCTCATCCAAATATTTTATCACCAAATGGAGAGGGCTGTCTTGGCTTTGGGTTGCATTGATTCACAATTAAAGTTTATTGTAAATGTGATTTTTTTAAAAAAAAAAGTATAAATCCACATTTTATTCAGATTTTTGTGTCCTTTAAAATAAAACACTAAAACATAGTGTGTCAAGGACTATAATCTCTTGCAAATGACCCCAAGTCTGTGTGTCCAGTCCTGACGTTTGTTTCTGAGATCTGCACCCAATTCCAAGCCCTCTACCAGGACCTCCATTCACAAGAGGCTTCCAAGTGATCTTCATCCTTTGTTCTCTCAGTTCACTGAAGAGCAGCAAGCTAGGATTCATCGTGATTGCCTCCTTTTCCAAAACTTATTTCAGTTTTGTCATCAAATCCTGTCAATTCTGCCTCTAAGACATCTATCACATTCTCTTCTTTGGCACTCCCACAGACATAGTGGGGAGTTATCTCTATAGGTTCTGTTTTTAGATTTATCAATATTTCCCTCCCTCATAGAATTGCCATCTCCACTACTGTTACTGATCTTGATACTGTCCACTGTCACTACATCTTTACTTTGTACTTATGGGATATACAAATATTTCAATTAACTATGACTTCAAGATTAATGCATAGATTATTTAACTAAAGTACTATTTAAACTTTATACATTAACATCATTAGAATACAAAAATATTTATCAAAACAGAAAGACCTCTGTACCTGTTAATAGTATGTATTAATTTGAGCCTCAATTCTCAAAATAAAAACAGAAAAATTAATGGTGAGATGAAGAATAAGATGATATTTACTATCCATGCAGAGCACTTCCCTTGTGCCAGGCATTGTGTTAAGGATTTTACATATATTATCTCATACAATCTTTGTAAAAACCTAGTGAGGTAGCTTATCCGTCAAGCGCACGTTTTAATCATACTTTGTCTTCTACACGCGAAGAGAAACACTGGTGTCTGCTAGCTGATCTGAAGCATCAGAGCTTGTCATGAAAGTTTGCTGCTTTTAGTGACAAATGTCTCTCATCACATGCTTACTCCTATTATTCCAGTTAGGGCCTTATCGCTTCATATCCTGTTGGCCTCAGTGAAGGAAAGTTCCTGCAAGAGGCATACTACCTTGCTTCGTGTGCCTTCATTCCATGAGCTTTCACATCCTGCCCTTCCCCTGGTACCCAGCAGCAGGGTTGAAAAAAGGCCAGGGGGTACATGGTGCAGTAGATACTTGGTGTGACTCATCCTCTGAGAGTTTTAAGTATGGAAAATTTGCTTATGCCAGTCATTCCCATCCTTCTATCTCCTTAAGAATGATGAATCTGCATAGATGGATCTCTCACTGTAGCAGGCCCAGAACAGAATTTTCTTTTTTCCAACTTGCTTTTCAAATAATTTTTACTCTTTTTCTTTTTGAATATGTCAGAAAACACTTTGAACAACAACAACAACAAAAAAAACACTGAATATTCTTTACTGATGTTTCCTCATGATCTCAAATGCATTATGCCTATCCATATTCTATTAGCACATTCAAATTCTCTGTCATTAAATTTCATTAGGGGACAACATTCAATCTTGACTCATAAGTACAACTGCATTGGAAAAGCAAATGGGGTAGAAAGGGAAGAAAAGACTTACTATGGCTGGCTGCTAGCCCTTCCTCTTAATGTTCTTCAAGCCAACCTTGACTGGATTTTTCAGGCCTCAGCAAGAGGTTATACACTGTACTTAAGTTTCCATTTATCCTCCCTTATACTACACCCTCTAAGAACACTAAATGCTTGTAGTTTTTCTAACATGCCAAGCTTTTTCATATCTTGGAACCTCTGCAAATACTGTTTCCTTTGTCTGGAAAATTTTTCTCCCCCTTGTTCACCTGGCAAGGTTAAAGACACTTGAAAACCTAGTACAGATGACTTTCCTTTTAATCAACTTCGTCCTGGAAAGTTAATCACATTTTCAGTGATTAACTTGTAGATATGAAGTACTATTGATACATATATCACTTGGGTTATAATGTCCTTCTTTGTATGTCCATTTCTATTTCTTCTTGAGAGTAGGGCCCATTCCTAGTGTAATTTCCTGGCACTTAGTAGTTCCAAAATTTACAAAAATTTAGTTGCTGAATACTAACTAAAAAAAATCTGAAATTATATCAATTTTAGGTTGTAGATTTTTATTTTCCTATGCTGGACAATATAACCTTTTCAGTGCAGAGATACTGTTTCCCCTCTATTTGCTCCACTCACTAGAACTAAAGTACATGCAATGTCCAAGAGGACTGGTGATGGGTAATTACTCTTGTCAGGTGCTTTCGACTAGCATCAAAATCAGGCCCTTTATAGCACATATTCATATAAATGACAGCTCAAGTCAAACCTATCTATCTCCCTAAATAGATGAAACCATTTCCCACCCTTCAAACTTTCTTTTCTCTTCTCTAAGGTTATGTCAAAAATCGTCATGATTAATAGTCAACATGTCCACTTCACTCAATGAAACTTCTAAAGAATTTGTTATTCTTTTAGAATTCTATACGAAATAACATCCTTCCAAAGCAACTACGAAGCTCCAAAGAAAACATGGTGGAAAAGATACCTGTCATTAGCAGATATCTACTGACATTGTCTTCAGTATTATCATTGTTATCATTGCATAATAAAGGCCTTTGTTATCAAATTACTTCATTTGAATTAATACGAAATCATTCATGGCATTTTTTCATTCATTCTTCAATTCATTTATTCCTTTTCTTGCACCTCACCTCCCTCATAATTTTTGACACCTTATAACTTTTTTTTAAACTGGAAAAGTATAATTAGATGACACAACAAGAATTAAAACACATACTCACTCACTCTCTCTCTCTCTCTCTAATTCTGATGAAAGATAGAAACCATGTTAAATTCCAGTTCTGGTGAAACCTTTGACTGTGAAATACATTTATGGAATTCTGTAAGGCCTCTGTAAAATGTGGCAAAATCAAGAAAGTTTCTCAAAAACCATGTAGGATATCTAGTTAAGAAAAAGGATAAGAAAAAAAATTATCTTTATAAAATGGAAAGACTGACATTACGTCTATTATTAAACAGTGCTTCTTGCTGGAGAAACAGATGATATTCTGAGAGAAATAAACACTCTTGTCCATTTTTATATCATGAACAAACTAATATTTCTAGGGAAGAGGAAAGATGGTCCTTCACGTTCTCTTTAAAACAGGAATATTCCCACTATACAGAAGAATTGTATTTTAGAAAGACAATTTCATGAATTAAGGCTGAAAATCTCCCACACCGTGGCCGCTATGACTTCTCAAATCAGCAATCCTGCACAGAAAAGAGTGCTAAATGAGACCCCTCTCTTTTCTTCCCATCCTCAGCCTTTTTTCTCTACACTTTTCAAAAGCTGACAGACAGTAAATACCCACACAAAAGAGGAATCACAAATGACAAATTAAAGATAAGTTTCTCTCATTTGCCAGAGAGGATTTAGAAAATGTGCCATAATTTTATACAATGCTGGTGCAGCAGGTGAGTCTAGAAAATCATTTTGGTTTTCAATTTCAGAAATAATTCTGTTTTATACTGGCAGATTAACACTCTTCCAAAGATGACCAAAGTAAGTCCCAGAATTAAGTCATAGTTGTACCTCTTCTGCTCCTTTTTCTGTCTTGCTGAATTTAATAATTTACTCTTCAACATTCCACTAAAAGTATTGCCAATTTTATTAGTCTTTAAATTGGCCAGAAAAAGACATACCACCCGATAGCAAAATAGCCAAAAATTCAAACAAGCATGAAAAGGGGTATTTAAATACCAACGAATATGTGTGAAGGCGTTCTGAGTTGCTAATCATCAGAGAAATGCAAATTAAAACCACAACAAAATATCACTATATACTGAATAGAATGACAAATTTTTAAGAAGACTGAAAATCTAAAATATTATGAGGATACGAAGTAAGTAGGAATTCCATAAACTCTTGGTAGGATTGTAAATGGACTCAACTACTTTGTAAAACTGACACTTTCGTCAGCACCTACACAAGTGGAACACAAGCATATACATATTTTCAACTGAAATATGTACCAAAAAATCCATGCACAGGAGTGTTAACTGCAGCTTTCTTCATAACAACCAAAAACAAGAAACAACATAAATGTTCTGCCACAGGAAAATGTATAAATATTAGTGGTAGGATCAAACAAAGAAATGTTATATAGAAATAAAAATTAATGATATACTGCTATACATAGAAAATACATGAAATACACAACGTAATGTTGTTGGAGAAGCCAGACACAAAAGAATACATACCTGACCACTTTGTTTATATAAAGCCCAAAAGAGTGAAACTATTCCATGATGTTAGGAGTCAGGATGGTAATCTTTGGGCAGGAAGGGTGGTGGTGATCAGAAGGGGCAACAAAGGGGGCTTCTGGAGTGTTGTTCATGGTCTGTTTCTTGTTCTGCGTGGTATGGTTATACATGTGTTTTTACTTTGTAGAACTTACTGATGAACACTTTTGCTTCACTGCTCTCTAGGTATGTTATACTTCAATTAATAAGTTTATTTAAAAAGAAAAGAAAGAATGAGAGACCATGACAAGTACTACTTATACATTAAGTTTGTGTGAAATACTTTTTTTTTTTTTAACTGTTAATCTCCAGGTGGTCCCTTTAAATCCTTTTCCTCTCCCCCTAACCTCCTCAATTCCCACTTTATGTGACTCCAGCTATGATGATTTCTCCCCTGGCAGCAGTAGCCCGTAGCCCAGCCAATGTTCTTGCCTGCAGTCTGGTCTCAGTCCTATTCATTTTCATTCTTTACTTTGCAAATAGCATATTTGTATTTTTAAAACATCCTGTATACAAAATAGTGTGATAATAAATGTACAGTTTAGCGAATATGAACAGAAAATAATTTCGCAAAATAAACACCTTTGTACTTACACCATCCTGCTTAAGCAACAGACACTAGTTTTTGAAATCTGCTGTCCCTTGACAATCCCAATCTCCATCTTTGCATCAGAGGTATTCAATATCCTGAATTTGGTGTTAAACATGTCCTTGCTTTTATTTATAGTTTTATAACATAAGGTAGTAGTTGTAAACTAAATATCAACACTAACTAAAAATAGTCTAAGCAATATTTTGTTTGGTTTTCCTTGTTTTTTTTTGTTGTTTTACTTGTTTTGAAATTTAAGTTATGGAATCTCACAAGTGTATTCGGCTGTAAGCTTTTTTTTTTTCTCACTGGTAAATTGGTATGTTACTGAGATTAATCCACCCAGATGCCTGGACCTTTATTCCATTCTTTTATCACTGCTGAATAATATCCATTGTACAAGTACACTACAAATTACTTATTCTATTTTTAATATGAACAATGTGTATTGTTTTCAGTCTCTTTGTCACTACAAATAGCAATCTTATGAGCATTCTTCTGCATACCTCTTGTATATGTTCGAGAGTTTGTAGGTTATACGTCTAGGAATGGAACTACTGGGTCCTCAAGTATGCACATTTTCAAATTTACTAGCTAATGCCAAATTATTTTACAAAGTAATTGAACCAAAATGATTCCCTGTTGTCTGCATCTTTACTTAGTGTTGTCATTATTTTTAGTCATTCTAGTTACTGTGTAATTTTATCTAAATATTTCCATATATTTAATGGCATTTCATTTGAATTTCCTCTTCTATGAAAATACTAATCATGTAATTTGCTCATCTTTCCCCCTCACCGTGGTCTTTTTCATGTTGATTTCTGACAGTATTTATATACTCTGAACATGACAGTTTTTTCAGTAATCAGTGTTACAAATATCGTTTTCCACTATGCCTAGTCTTTTCTCTCTTTATTGTTCCTTTCAATAAAGAGAAGTCCTTAAATTTTATATATGAAATTATCAATATTTTATTTAATGGCTTGCGCTTTTATGTCTTATTTAATAAATTCCTCCCTACCCAAAGGTCATAAGGATTTATCCTTTAATTTATTGCCTTTCACATGTACGACCATGATCAATACAGAATTTATTTTTGTATATGGATGAAATTAATGTCTGTCTACTTTTACATTTCTTCCACATAGATAACCATCACTTCCCTTGCCATTTAATGAATAGGTCATCCTTACCCCGCTGATTTACAGTGATTCTCTGTCATACATCAAGTTTCCATTCACATTTGCACCTATTTTTGGCTCATTTACCACTGGCAACACCAAAGTGTCTCAAGACATTTCGTCTTTAAAAGAAAAAACTAAAAATATTTGTATTCATTAAGTTAAGCAGAATTACAATTATTAGCCTTAATTTAGTGACTAAATATTTGTGTTTTGCAGTGAAGATCCAAGAAACAAACAATAGCATCAAATAAAAACATGAAAATAGTTTCTTTTGCAGCAAAATTTATCTGAAAACTTTCATTGCACATAGAATAAATTTCTATCCACTTATTTAAAAATTCAGGTAATAATACTTTTGAAGTGCTTTCAGTGCTATCTTTATAAACCTGTATAAGCTAGGACATTTTTGACTACACATGAATTATGGTTTTGTCAAAATTCTTTCTGGGTCAAGTGATATTTTTCTTAATCCAGGGAATATCTAATTAGAAACAAAGATAAAAATCTACTTATGTTCAGTTCTTAAATTATCAAATTTATTCAATAAAGTGCTTTTACTTTTGGCTGTGACTCCAGAAGGAAATGGTGCCAATATTAATCACAGTATTTTCATAAAAATTTTTAAATCTTTTTATTCTTTTTATTTCATAGAAGAAAGTTTATGTATTATATATATATATATTTGGAGGAATATATATATTTGGAGGAATATATATAATATATATTATATATATAACATAAGGAAGTAGTTGGAATCTATATATATATCAAAACAAATAAAATCAAAACAAGCAAAACCAAACAAAATATTGCTTAAACTATTTTTAGTTAGTGTTGATATTTACTTTACAACTACTACCTTATGTTATATATATATTTTTAATATATTATATATTTATATATACTATACATATTTTACATATTATATATTTATATATACTATACATATTTCACATATTATATATTTCTATATACTATACATATTTCACATATTATATATTTCTATATACTATACATATTTCACATATTATGTATTTCTATATAACATACATATTTTACATATTATATATTTATATATAACATACATATTTTACATATTATATATTTATATATAACATACATATTTTACATATTATATATTTCTATATAACATACATATTTTACATATTATATATTTCTATATGACATACATATTTTACATATTATATATTTATATATGACATACATATTTTACATATTAGATATTTATATATGACATACATATTTTACATATTAGATATTTATATATACTACACATATTTTACATATTAGATATTTATATATACTACACATATTTTACATATTAGATATTTATATATACTATACATATTTTACATATTATATTTATATATAACATACATATTTTACATATTATATATTTATATATACTACACATATTTTACATATTGTATATTTATATATAACATACATATTTTACACATTGTATATTTATATATAACACATATTTTACACATTGTATATTTATATATAACATACATATTTTATATATTATATATTTATATATAACATACATATTTTATATATTATATATTATATATTTTTATATATAATATATTATATATATTTATATTATAATATATATATTTATATATTATATATTTATATCTATTATATATTTATATATTATATATTATATATTATATTATATATTATATATTATACATTATATATTATGTTATATATTTATATAAATATATATAAATTTATTTTATATATAAAATATAAATATATATGATATATTTTATATATCATATATATTTTTACATATAAATATACATAATATATATATAAAATATATATATTCCTCCAAATTTCTTTATTCACTCACCTATTGATGGACATTTAGGTTCTGTCCATATCTTGGCTACTGTAAATAACGCTGCAGTGAACATGGAAGTGCAGATAGCTTTTTGAGATAGTAATTTAATTTCTTTTGGATAGATATCCGAAAGCAGGACTGCTGGATAAGAAGGTAGCTCTATTTTAAACTTTTTGAGGAACTTCCACACTGTTTTCCATAATGGCTGCATCAATTTACATTTCCACCAACAGTGTACAAGGGTTCACTTTTATCCACATCCTCGACAACATTTATCTTTTGTTTTTATTATAACAGCCATTCTAACAGGCGCGAGGTGATATCTCACTGTTTTTTATATAGAATTCTTTTCATTCTTATTTATTTGTTTGTTATTATTGACAAATTTTAATTGTATATATTTATGGAATAAAAAGCGATGCTATGATACATGTATATAATCTGGAATGATTGAATCAAGCTAAATAACATAACCGTCACTTCAAGTATTTATCATTTATTCCTCCTGTCTAATGAAACACTATACCCTTTGACTAAGTTTTCCTCATTCCCGTATCTTCACGTACTGTGATAACCACCATCCTACTTTCTGCTCCTGTGCATTTGATTTTTCTTAGCTTTCACATATAAGTGAGAACATGTGCTATCTGAACATCTGTCTTTCTGTGCATGGCTTATTTCATGTAGAATAATGTCCTCCAGATTCATCCATGTTGTTGCAAATGACACAGTTTTTCTCTTTTTTAAAGCTGAACAGTATTCCACTGTGCATATATATATATATATATATATATATATATATCACATTTATCTTTATCCATTTATAGGTTGATGGACACTTACATTGACTCCACAATTTAGCTATTGTGAATAGTGCTGCAATAATCATAGGGGTGCAAGTATGTCTTCAACATGCTGATTTCAAATCCTTTGGATATATACCCAGAAGTGAAATTTTTGGATTATATGTCAATTCTCTTTTTAGATTTCTGAGAAACCTCCATACTGTTTTCTACTGTGGCTATACTAATTCACATTCTCACCAACAGTATGCAAGGGTTCTCTCTTTTCCATAGCCTTCACCAACACTTGCTATCTTTCATCTTTTTGATAATGGGTATTCGGACAAACATAAAATCATATTTCATTGTGGTTTTAATTTGCATTTCCCTGATCATTAGTGATGTTGAGCATTTTTTAATTTATGTGCTGCCATTTGTATGTCTTCTTTTGAGAAATGACTATTCAGGTACTTTGACCATTTTTTAATCTGATTATTTTCTTGATATTGACTTCTCTGAGTTACTTATTTTGGATATTAATCTCTTATCAGATGTACGGCGTGAAAATATATTCTATCATTTCATAGTTTGTCTCTTTACTCTGTTGTTACCTTTGCTGTGAGAAATTTTTCAGTTTGATGCAATCCCATTTGTCTATTTTTGCTTTTGACGCCTGTACTTCTGGAGTCATATCCAAGAAATCATTGCCCAGACCAGTGTCATACAGCATTTCTCCCGTGTTTTTTTCCTAGTACTTTTATAGTTTCAGGTTTATGCTAAAATCTTTAGTCCATTTTGAGTTGATTTTTGTACATGCTGTGAGATAGGGTCTAATTTCATTCTTCTGCATGTGGATATCCAGTTTTCCCAAAACCCTTTACTGAAGAGACTGTCCTTTTTCCATTGTTTGTTCTTGGCATCTTTGTCAAAAATCAATTCACTGTGAATGCATGGGTTTCTTTTTAGGCTCTCTATTCAGTTCCATTGGTTGATGTGTCTATTTTTATGCCTGTACTATGCTGTTTTAGCCCATCTATCCCTAGTGTTCCATTAATGGAACGCTAAGCATGTGGGAGTTATTTATGTCCTACTGTTCAAGGTCATCGCCAAGATCTGATTGCAAAAATTCCAAAAGTTACAACCTCAGGCCTAAATGGGTTAATACTACATCTTTGTAATATAGTTTGAAGTCAGGTAGTGTCATGGCTTCAGCAGTTTTCTTTTTGCCCAAGATTGCCTTGGCTATTTGGTGGGGTGTGTGTGTGTGTGCACGTGCACATGTGCATCATGTACGTGGCGCCACAGGAATTTTGGATTTTTTTCTATTTCTGTGAAAAATGACATTGGAATTTTGATAGGAATTGCGCTGAATCTATAGACCACTTTGGGGAGTCCGGACATTCTAACAAAATTAACTCTTTTAATCCATGAACATATAATATCTTCCAATATATTTGTGTCTTCTTTGACATCTGTTTCTTTCATCAAAGTTTTTTAATTTTAAGTGTACAGATCTTTCTGTAGTGTAGCAGCTATCACGTTTGCCTCATTCATTGTAGTTTTCATTTGCATTTTCCTGATGATTGGTTATTTTGAGCACCTCTTCATATTCCTATTGGCTTCATATTCCTATGTCGCCTTTGGAAAAATGTCTACTCGAGTCTTTTGCCCACTTTTATTTATTTATTTATTTATTTATTTTTGCTATTTAGTTGTATGAATTCCTTATATATTTTGGATATAGATCCCTTAACAGATATGTGGTTTGCAAATATTTTCTCCCATTCTGTAGACTGCCTTTCCATTTTATTGATTGTTTCCTCTGCTGTGCAGAAGCTTTTTAGATATAGTCTTGCTTATTTATTTTTGATATTTTTGCCTGTGCTTGGGGGATCATATCCAAAAAATCATTACCAAGATTACCAAGACCAATGTTAAGGAACATGTTCCCTATGTGTCTGTTTTTATGGCAGTACCATGTTTTGATTACTATAGCTTTGTAGTACAATTTAAAATCAGGACGTGTGAGGCCTCTAACTTTGTCCTTTTTTTCTCAAGATTGCTTTGCCTATTTAGGGTCTTTCATGGTTTCATTCAAATTTTAAGATTGTTTTTTCTATTTCTGTGAAAAATGGAATGGGAATTTTGATAGGGACTGTGTTATGTATATTGCTTTGGGCGGTACAGACATTTTAGCAATGTTAATTCTTTCAATCGATGAACATGGGATACCTTTCCACTTATTTGTGTCTTCTTCAATTTCTTTCATCAATATTTTACAGTTTTCAGTGTAAAGATTTTTCATCTCCTTGGTTAAATTTATTCCTCAGTATTTTTTTACGCTATGGTAAATTGGATTCTTTTGTTAATTTCTTTTGGATAATTTGTTATGATGTAAAGATTTTGCTGCTGATTTTTGTATGTTGATTTTTGTAACCTATAACTTTACTGAATTCATTTATTAGTTCTAACAGATTTTTATGGTGTTTTTAGAGTTTTCTACATATAAGATCATGTTGTCTGAAAACAGAGACAATTTTACTTCTGCCTTTCTGATTTGGATGTCTTTTATTTCTTTTTCTTGTTTAATTTATCTGGCTACAACTTCTAGTACTATGTTGAATAGAAGTGGTGAGAGTGGGTATCCTTACCTTATACTGAATTTTAGGGGAAAAACTTTCAGTTTTTCATCATGGATTATGATGTTAGCTGAGGGCTTTTCATAAATGGTCTTTATTGTATTGACATAAATTCCTTGTATACTTATTTTGTTTAGGGTTTTTATCATGAAAGAATGTTGAAATTCGTCAAATGGTTTTTCTGCATCTCTTGAGGATTTTTGTTTTGTTTTTTGTTCTATTAATGTGGTGTATCACATTGATTAATTCACATATGTTGAACCATCCTTGCATCCCAGGGGTAAATCTCACTTGGTCATGGTGTATATCCCTTTTAATGTGCTGTTGAATGTATTTTGCTAGTATTTTATTGAGGATTTTGCATCTATTTCATTAGGGCTGTTAGCCTATGATTTTCTTTTCTGTCATGTCTTTGGTTTTGGTATCAGAGTAATGCTGGTCTCACAAAATGAATTTGGAAGTGTTCCCTCTTCTATTTTTTGGAAGAGTTTAAGAAGAATTAGTATTATTTCCTCTTTGACTGTTTGGTAGAATTCACCCTTGAAGTCATCTTGCCCCGAGCTTTTCATGAACGCCCCTCTCTCTTTCCATCTGACCCTCCTAACAATCCTATTACTTCCTTCTAGCTATCTTCCCTTATCCCACCAGTGGTAAGTAATCTTTTCTTTCATAGGAACTGCATGGGGAATATTCAATTCTATTAAATTGGCAGTTAATCTTAACCTGACTGCTCTGTGCCATCTTTTTTATTGTTGCCTTGAATTTTGAAAATATCTGTACATTGTGCTTTGTGTCTTAACCACGTGCTATGACCCTGGAGGGCATGGGTTTTGTTGTATAACTCTTTTGGCCCTGCGGAATCTTGAACCTAGACAATTAACCAATGTTTGTTCATATGTACAAATTAATTTATAAGTTGTCACTAAATAAGTGGTTCTCAAACTTGAATGTGCATCAGAATTACATAAAGGGTGATTAATGCAGATGAAACATGGATTGCTGGGCCCTACCCTGGGGATTCTAATTCAGTAGATCTTGGGAAGAGCCTGATAATTTTCATATCTAACAAATTCCAAAATGACGCTAATGCTGCTGGGTCCAGAACCATACTTTGAGAACCATTGCTTTATACCTTTGTGTCTTGAGAATAATTGCTATACTATGGTTCCTACTATCTCGTCCTAAATTTCTACATTAGTATCTGTCTCTTTGTGTAGGTTTATAGAGGATATTACACATTTGGAAATAATATATACTGTACTAGTCATTCGGCTGTGGTCAGTAATTGTTTCAAATCCACTTTGGTCTATTACTTCCAGCCTTTTCGTTCATATCAAGTAGTATTATAAACCCCACACACCACACACTCATAATCCTACATCCTATATCCCCTTTTTTCTTGGAATGCTCAGTTATCTCCTCTTGTCATTAAGATTTTATAATTTAGCTGGAGTTCTTCACCTTTCTCTTAACTCTAGGGCTCACCTTGTCTATTGATACTATGCTTTTAAGAGGACATCTGTACCACGTGTTTCGTGAAGGAGGGTCATTCTTACAGGTCCATTCTTCCTTTTTTCTTGATATGCAACTGGAACAAAAGCATGATAAAAGCTAGGGTGTTGTGAGGGAGGGCATGAATTTGAGGGTGTTGAATTTGGAAGGGATTGGAGAAAATGTTTTAATAAAAGTTTACCCTCTATGAGCTTTCATAAGAATTGACTCCTTTGAAAAATCCTTACCTACTCCCATGATTCTGGTATGGACCAGGGTTCAGTAAGTCTTCTAAGAACCTATAAGCCTTTCTGGTCTCTGGACTTACTATATTTTTAGCTCTTTTATTATCACCTTGGCCATGTTGTACATATAAAGTTTTAATAATGTTTTAAAAGAAGGCCATATATCAATATAGTAGAGCTCTAGACTAACAGAGTTGGCTTTGAGGAAAAAAGGCAAATCACAAAGTGCTTTTAAGCATGAATTGAGCACAAGAGGAGAGTATGATAGTAAAGAAACACATTTTACTATTATCAAACTAAGTTTGAAATATGTCTTGTAAAGCAGTTGGTGGAGCTACCAAAAATGAATTAAATGAGTTTATTTGTATGGCACTTTTTTTTTTTTTTTTTTTTTTTTTTGGAGATGGAGTCTCGCTCTGTCATCCAGACTGGAGTACAGTTGAGTGCAGACTGGATTTTGGCTCACTGCAACCTCCGCCTCCTGGGTTCAAGCAATTCTCCTGCCTCAGTCATCCAAGTAGCTGGGACTACAGGCAACTGCCACCATGCCTGGCTAATTTTTGTATTTTTAGTAGAGACAAGGTTTCACCATGCTTGCCAAGCTGGCCTTGAAGTCCTGACCTCAAGTGATCCACCCACCTTGGCCTCCCAAAGTGTTGGGATTACAGGTGAGGGCCTGTCCATTTTAACTTAAGTTCTGGAGTGTGTTGTGTGACACAGTATTCATCCAGGGTTTGGCGAAAGAGCTGAGATGAAGAAGGCCAGATAGTAGTTTGTCTAAAATATTAATTTCCAAGCCAAGACTCATAGTGAAATGTCAGATACTATGGCAGTGAGATAGAGATGCACAAAGGGGTTTAACGTGTTTTTGTGAGGGATTTTGAGTGATATTGGTGCCATAAAAAACACTGCTTTGGTGCCCAGGTAACCAAATGTGAAACAGAACGGGTAATCCCCATTCTCATCTCAGTTTCTAGAGGACTCTCAGGAACATGAAACCTTCTTCACACCTTAAGCGTTCCTTGTGGTGAATCCTGAGTGAAAACACTCTTGGCCCAAATATTAAAATTCCTGTAGAAAGCACTGAAAACAATGACAGTGATGAGATGCCGCCTTCAAGTAACCTTACAGACAACCTCTAATATTAGGAAAGAAGGTAGTCACGGAAAGATGAGGGGAGCCAAAGACATACTCCCAAATATATAGTTCCTGGGTTGCCACTGAAGTCCCGAGGACTTCCCGAAAATATCTTGGCAAGAAAATGAGGCTGTGAGATGAAGGGGAGGACTTGTGGCTTAAGATGCTACATTATCACTCATAGAAGCCATAGACAATTAATTGGTTACTTAGTTCACCTACAGCCACAAATTCGTAGATTTAGGGAATCTCAATTCTGACTGTGTTAGGAGAAGAATGTGGAAACCAGCTGAATATAAGGAAATATTTTGTGTTTGCTTACTTTGCAAAGAAATCTCATGACCTAAAATAACAGAAATAAATACCAATTTGCCAAAATAATTTTGTCATGTTGATAAATGAAGAAAAAAATGAAAAGGGTCACTGAGAATAACAGATCATTATGTACTATTTTAAATGAGACAAATTTAACCATATAGAATATCTTGTGAATTGCAAAGGTGTCAAATGCTGCACAGAAAAGGAACTGAAACAGTAAGTAGAATAAAATGAGGATGAATGGCTAATTAAATACTCCCTCGTAAACTTGTTTGTGATTGTTGGACAATATTGTATTGCTTGAAATTCACATGTTGTTTTATTTCAATTTTTAATTTTTGTGGGTACATAGTAGGTGTATAGGTTTATGGGTTATATGAGATATTCTGATATAGGCCTGCAATGCATAATAATCACATCAGGGTAAGTGGGGTAAATTACCTCAAGCTTTTATCTTTTTGTTTCAAACAATTATACTTTTTCAGTTGCTTTAAAATGAACATTTACATTATTTTTTACTATAGTCACCCTGTTGTGTTAGCAAATACTACGTCTTATTTATTATTTCTAAGTATTTTTCTGCAACCATTAACAATACCCCCCTCGCCTGATACCCTTCCCAGCCTCAGGTAACCATCCTTTTACTCTCTATCTCCATGAGTTCAACTGTTTTAATTTTTAGCTCCCACAAATAAGTGAGAACATGTAATGTTTGCCTTTCTGTGCCCGGCTTATTTCACTTAACATAATGGCCTCCAGTTCTATCCATGTTGTTGTAAACGACAGGGTTGCATTCTTTTTTATGGCTGAATAGTACTCCACTGTGTATATGTACCACATTTTCTTTATCCATTCATCTGTTGATGGACACTTAGGTTGCTTCCAAATCTTGGCTGTTGTGACTAGTGCTGCAATAAACATGGTAATGCAGATATCTCTTTGATACACTGATTTCCTTTCTTTTGGGTATATACCTAGGAGCGGGGTTGCTGGATTGTGTGGTAGCTCTAGTTTTTGTTTTTGAGGAACCTGGAAACTATTCTCCATAGTGTTTGTACTAATTTACATTCCCACCAACATTGTATGAGAGCTCCCTTTTCTCCACATCCTCACCAGCATTTCTTATTGCCTGTCTTTTGGATAAAATCCATTTTAACTGTGGTGAGGTGATATCACATTGTAGTTTTGATTTGCATTTCTCTCATGATCAATGATGTTGAACACAAATGGCCTGTTTGCCATTTGCATGTCTTCTTTTGAGAAATGTCTACTCAAATATTTTGCCTATGTTTGTATTGGACTATTAGATTTTCTCCTATAGAGTTGTTTGGGCTCCTTATATAGTCTGGTGATTAATCCCTTGTCAGATGGGTAGTTCACAAATATTTTCTCCCATTCTTTGAGTTGTCTCTTCACTTTGTTGATTGTTTCCTTGGCTATGTGGAAGCTTTTTAACTTGATGTGATCCTATTTGTCCATTTTTCCTTTGGTTGCCTGTGCCTATAGAATATTACTCAAGAAGTCTTTGCCCAGTCCAATGCCCTGGAGAGTTTCCCCAATGTTTTCTTTCAGTAGCTTCATAGTTGGAGGTCTTATATTTAAGTCTTTAATCCATTTGGGTTTGATTTTTGTATATGGTGAGAGGTAGGGGTCTAGTTTCATTCTTCTGCATATGGATATCCAGTTTTTGCAGCACCATTTATTGAAGAGACTGCCCTTTCCCCAGTACTGTGGGTGTGTGGATTTGTTTCTGGGTTCTCTATTTTGTTCCACGGGTCTATATGTCTGTTTTTATGCAGTACCATGCTGTTTTGGTTACTATAGCTCTATAATATAATCTGAAGTCAGGTAATGTGATTCCTCCAGTTTTGTTCTACACATCGTTTTTAAAGTAAGAATCATGACATTCAGACAAAAAAAAAATACTTAGTGAATGTAAATTTTCATCAACAATCTTATGTTTTCAATGAATAAACCCAGAATAAATAATGTAGAGACAATATAATTTTGGGTTTGCCATTTGGGTATTGGGGCCATCTTCATCACTTATTAATCCCTTAACTCTATTGCTGAGAAATTTATAAATGTTTTAGATAAATGTCCTACGCAAAGGGTTTTTGGACTATCTGGAAAATACAGTGATTAAAATATATTTCTTTTAGATTTTTGTTTTCCCTGACATTGAAAGCAGAGCAATATAAAACGTCTTCATTTGTGTCTAAGCATTTTAAAGTCATGCACTACATTTAAATAGAAAATAAACATGAAGCCAAGAAAGAAGGTCATTATTCAAAACTCACTTTACCACTGACTCATTTAAAAATTAAGTCAAGTAATTCACAAAACCATTGTTCCTTACTGAATCACAACCTCCCTGTCAATTAAGGAAAAAGGATCAAAATAAATACCTTGCAGCTATGGCAACACAATTTTCAAAAGACTATAAAGATAAACAGAAATGTGTTTTCAAAAGAAGAAATTTTCTTCAAAACATCAGATGCATAGTAATAGATATGCTGTGGTATTAGATAGGATTAACACACCTCTCTGACACACACAAAAAGGAATAAAGAACACTGAGTGTAACAGTAAGAAAAGCTTAGTTGTGTGGCATTTTTCTTTCTAATTTTATTTTAAAAATCTGACGCCAGGGTTATAATACCCAATGCCCAAAATAAATATACTTTTGGTACCTTTTTCATTTATTTAATGAATTAATTTATTTATTATTATTATACTTTAAGTTTTAGGGTACATGTGCACAATGCGAAGGTACCTTTTAAAACACTATTTCAAGAAAATTGAGTAGCTCTATTTTGCTTTACAGCACTGTAGATCAAGCTTATAATGAAATAATTATTTGAGTAACAATTTTTAAATGTCTTCCTCCTTTGCCAAATCTCAGATTTCATGAAGGAAGAGAATGTATCTCTCAGTTTGTTCATGACATTGCCCCTACTGACTGGGACATTATAAGTCCTCAAGAGGAATATTTTTGAAAGAATAAATGAGTTACTGTACATTCTCTTGAACATAGTTTTGACAATGGTCATAATTTATTGTATTTTATTTGACTATTTATACACACATATTAATTTATACATTAGTATTTATAAGAATTTGGGTTTCTGGCCTATATTAAAAAATCTAACAAGCATAGAAAAGGTTAATCTGTGGCAAAGCAGAATAAACGTTTATCTGAAAAAGATCCTGAACCTCAAATATCTCCCTTCCTGATCCCTCATAGTCCACCACTTAAGATTTCTTTCTATTTTTCTGCACTACTTTTTCCAATGGTCTTATCTGAGAATGCAGATTCTCTAGGGAGAGGCTTTCCAGAGTCTAGAATATATTAGTGTGAATTAGTTTTGCCATTTCACTTTTCAAATTGGGTTTTTCTGGCAAAAACTTTATACTGAAATGATCTTGGCACAATTTTTCAGTCTCTTGATTAGCGCAGTAAAAATATATACAGGATAAAGAGGATGGAAGTTTCTAATATACTGGAGGGGAGGGTCAGGAAAGGTGTACTTTCTATTTAGTTGACAACTCTCTACCGTAATGATTTATTTAGTAATATTTTCAAATACTTAATCTTCTCTTATATATCCTGGAGGTGATCGATTGGAGTTGTTGGTAGCTGAACCTTTCTGATATGTTTTTTGGTAAAAATGTATTGACATGGCTAGGCGCGGTGGCTTACGCCTGTAATCCCAGCACTTTGGGAGGCCAAGGCGGGTGATCACGAAGTCAGGAGATCGAGACCATCCTGGCGAACAGGGCGAAACCCTGTCTCCACTAAAAAAATACAAAAAAATTACCTGGGCGTGGTGGCGGGAGCCTGTAGTCCCAGCTACTCGGGAGGCTGAGGCAGGAGAATGGCGTGAACCTGGGAGGTGGAGTTTGCAGTAAGCCAAGATTGCACCACTGCACTCCAGCCTGGGCGACAGAGCAAGACTCCGTCTCAAAAAAAAAAAAAAAAAAAAAATTGACATACAACTTAAACACATAAAATGTTCAACTCACAAATGTATATAGCTCATTGAATTTGTGCAGAGTTAACATATTCATATAACCAGCACCCAAAACACTAGCAGCTCCACTAAAGCTCCCCTTGCACTTCCTTCCAGTAACTGACTTTTCACACCATATATAAGTTTTCCGACTTTTTAGCTAGCAGCTCTCTATAGAATGTGTAGGCATTTATCATGTATTTTTTTTTTCAGTTTTTCAGCTCTAGCCAAAATTCTGAGAAATAAACACAATCCTATTCGATATCCTCTGACATGTCTATAAAAGACCAAACCTCTTAAAATAATTTTGAGACCCACCCAAAGGAGAAATAACTATAATTTTTACATTTAATATTTGATGTATTTTTCCAAAATCATATCAGAAAGTTGATTTCATCTGTTCTTATTACCTCTTGCCTTGAAAACTGGGGAAATCAGCACTCAAATTTTCCCCCAGAAGTAATTATTCTCAAAGAGACAGGTTCTAGTCGATCCTTCACTTACACTGACTTAAAAATAAAAGAAATCCAAATTCTCAATGAACTTTAGATTTAGAAGATTAGACCGGCAAGATACCATAATGATCATTCCACACAGCCAACTCAGTTTACAAATGAGAAAGCGAAGGCCTAGGCAAGTGAAGTGTTTCATCACAATATTAGGTTAGGCAGACCTGTCCTAGGACCTAAGTCTTCCTAAATCTGGTGCATGGCTCTTTTCAAACTACAGGCAGAGATGCTTCTGTATGGTGAGATAGCCTGGATTTAAGCTCTGGCTTCACCACTGACTAGCTAGGTGAGCTTAGGCAAATTGCTCATGTCTCTGAGCCTTGGTTTACTCATCTTCATAATGAATTATTATGGTAATTGAATGAGATAATGCAGGTAAAGTACTTAGTATAGTTTTCAGTATACAATCAACACTCAGAAAGTGACCATTATTGCTGCTGCCATTTTTGATGGAGAGGACGAAAACCAGCTGTGACTTCACTGCATACATTCTCATAAATATGAGGCATCAGGCATTTAAAAACATGCTTAGAGATGTCATAATGGGGCGTGGCACTCATGTCTGGCAGCCTTCTTATACACTTTAGTTTTCCCTGAAACCCAGGAACAAGACTGTTGGTGGAGGAAAGGCAAAACAAAACCAACTAATATGTTCCTTAGTCACTGGACCTCAGCACTTTTTGTAGCATTAAATGTCATAGAATAAATGCTCCCTCAGAAGGCTTACCCTCTCAAGTCCCCTCTTCTATTGGAGATGTGGGGAATCAGAAACATTCACTGACCAACAGTTAGATAATTATCTATGACTGTCAAGATACCTCGGAATAACATCTTTGGGAGGTACAGCAAAAATCAATTATAAATGGATTGATTAGAGTAAGGATGTTCACCAGAAATATTATTTCTCACCACTTACCTCACACATGAAGAGTTACGAAACTTTTTTCTCCCTTGATTTGGACACCAGTACAATGTAGTCTAAGAAGAATTGACTTTATTAGCAGACACATCCATCATTGGATCATTTTGTTCTTGTAGTCCTTGTAGTCGTTTGACATCTAGTGTTAGCAATACGGTCTAGGTTTTTAACATCTGAAAATTGAGCATCGTATCTCCTATGCCTGCCTCTGAATATTTTCATATTTAACAGGCTAGAATGGAAGGTAGTAATACTATGTGATGTATACATCTGCTCCCATTACACAAATATTTACATGGTCCATTATCCAATGCATTTTGGATATAGCCATTCAGACACCTACAAATCCACTTAAGTGTACAATTATCCAGTTCCTTTAGTATCCTCTTCTCCACCAAAACAAAGTGATAAAGAATCCTGGCTTTCCCTTACAGAAACAACAAGAATAACCTCATGAACTTCTCCAAATATATGCACAGTTACTAAAATATTGACTGAATTATATTGGCCAATCATACTACACCTACTTCAGGTCAGATTCCTTTTTCTAAAACTTCCTTATTTCGCTTCAATCTTTGTTTTGTTAACTTAGAAAAACAGGAAAAAAATTGAAGATTAGCTTTTATTGACATCTAAATATACATTCTCTGAAATGAGCACATTATTCAAAGTATTACTAGTCTTGTTCGCATACTAGACATAATTTTATATTTCATCCAGTCTAGCTGCCCAAACAAACACTAGATCAATCCATGGAGTAGGTATCAGGTAAACAGCACAAGATTCTATCACACACTTCTCAAAGAAAGCATTCAAATGCTTCAGCATCTGGGCGACAGAGTGAGACTCCATCTCAAAAAAAAAATGCCTCAACATCATTCTGATTCAGTAAATAAATAAGAGTCCTAGCAATCTAAGAACTTTTCTACTCACATGGAGGCTTGCTTGTTTGACAATCTCTCTGGGAGTTTCAAGACACCCATCTGCAGCTGTTCTACTTTTTACTGGGCTTTATGAAACACATGCCTCACAAAGAAAAAACAATCTGCTCATTCAGGTGCAGAGTAATACTTGAGCATACTTCAGGAAGGAGAAGAGAAAAGTGGTCACTGGAAATGGATGTGGTTTTCTGGGGGTCTGTGTATGAATTATGTAACAATCCATTTCTTGTCATTATTTAAAGCCACAATTCATAAAAGGAATACAACTTAATCATGATATATTGATGAATTTGGCTAGACTTCAAAATTGTTATCTAAAACCAAAAGGAATTTTTATGGTTTTGTTTTTTAGTTATACTTATCTGTACCAGTTATTTAGTCTTTTGTCTCTCAGTTTCAAATATACCCTTGTGTATTCTACAATGCTAAGGCTGGAACTCTGAAAACTATATTTTCTAGACACTTTGCCAGTTGTCTTCCCATTAGCTTCAACCAATAGAAGACACTAGAGAGAGATTGGAAAGCAAGGGGGAAGAGAGGGAGCTGTTTTTGTTTCATGCCCCAGTTCCTTTCAGTTTAATTTATTCTTGAAATTCCCAGAACCAGCCTCATTGTGCCTACTCAAAGGTACCAGAAGTATTCAGGTGTTTTTGTCTCTTCAGAGGTCTGAGTTCTAGCTATCTAGGGTCTCTCTTCTGAGATCCTAAGTTACCAGAAGCAGCTGGTACCAATTCAGCCAGGCCCTCTTCCAAGCTCCGACTCTCTGGTTACTTCAACCTCTTCTCTTTTATATTCCCAGACTTAGAGACGTTAGATACTTCCTGTAGCTATCTTTGGGTTACTTTCCTTTTTACTATTTTAGCCCTCCAACATTTATATATCCAATTCCCTATATTAATTTTTTTCTGCTAAATACCTAGTGTGGTTTCTGTTTAACTAGCTGGATTCTAACTGGTACACTAAATGACAAGCAGTTTAACTTCATGGAATTCTATGAGGTAATATGATTGCCATTTTATAGAAGAGGAACATCCGGGTGAAGAGGATAAATTGCTGCCCAAAGTCACATATCTGGTGTGGAAAAGAGGCAGAAGTTTAATCTAAAGGTCCTTTACCGCTTGTACCATGCTCCCTTCCTGATTACAAGCCATGATCTCAGGCTTCGATAAATTTATAGACAAATTACACCATCATATATGTTTCTGGATATTTACAAAATTAAATGTATATGAGTTGACTTAATCATTTAACTTGATTAACTTAACTTGATCATTTAACTTAACCATCAAAGATTAGATATTCTGAAATCTAGTTTTACTAGGTAAAATCAAAGGGTAAAAAATGTTAGAAAGGTGTAAAGAAATAATTTAATCCATCCTTCTACTATTAGACAAGTCTTCATCTAATGCTTAAGATTAAGTAAACAAAAAAGAAATAATTAGTGTGGGAGAAGGAAGATATAACACTGAAGAATTTAATTGGATTTTATTGAAGTAAGAAGTGACAGACTACACAATAAATAGGGAAATGGTACAGTTATATGGGTAGAATAGAAATAATAGCTGATCAGGGACATAGGCACGGGGATTTCAAATCCCATTTTGCCACTGACTCACTTGGTAATATTTGACAAGTTATAAATGGCCTGTTGTTCACTTCTCCTAAAAGAAAACAGAGGAAAGATGATATGATACTAATGCTCTATATCATAGGTCCATTGTGAGGAATAACTATTCAAAGAAATTATAAAGTACTTCAAAAATATCAAATACTCCATAACAATACAGCTTAATAGACACAAATGATTCAAATTTCCAGGTTACTATAACAACTAAATCCTAAAGTGATCCTTTAGAAACAAGACAAGATCCTATATAAAAAAATTATAATTCATTTCTATTTTCATCCTACCCATTCCAATAGGAAAGTCTGACTTTAAAAGAGTGAATAAACAGAAATTGTGCAAACATTCAGGTCCTTCAGTTCTCTGGAGGCCATTGAGCTAAGCTTTAGAAAATCCAATCCCCTGAATGTTCTGTCCAATTCACACATTTCCACAAAGAAATCCAAGAGCTATATGGAGATACTAAGAAGATAATGTCTGTGAAAGTTTTACAGGAGGACTTTAGGATACTTCAGCAGACACATAGTATGCTGGGAGGGATAAAGTACTGAACTAGAGGGAGTAAATTAATTGGCAGGCAGGGTAGTCCTTGCCCAAAACAGTAGCCCAGAAAGTAATGGATAACTGTAATCTGAACCAAAATTTAAACAGTCTTAATGAAACGTAATTCTAAAACAAAATGTAAGACCCAATATTCAATACTACTCACTACGTTCAGAATCTAGTGTAATTTTGGACAGATGCTGAAATCAAACAAGTGGCATAATCTGGGAGAATTGACTAACGACATAAACTTGGATATGACAGTAGCATATCTTGAGAAGCAGAGTTGTATCTAGATAAGTTTATCCAAGATAAGGCAGGAAAATGTGGAACCAAGAACTCAGTTCTGGGAAATAAAGCTAGTTATTTAAAGGCAGAAAATCAGGCACCAATCAATAAGTCAGGATAGAGGGCTTTGCCCCTCTCATGCTCTAGAAACCTGAGACCCAAAAGATAGGTAGGTAAGCTGTTAGTGTCTCAGAGGCAAATCCAGGGGATTATTAGATTCCAAAAGTGTCATCAAGGTGTTGAAAATTACTAGGACCAATTGCTTGCTAGTCATTTCAGTCCATATCTCCATCCTCTTACCACCACCCCCAGGTTGCTGAGGACTATTATAAGCCTTCTCTATTGTCCTCCTACCAGGAATTTGGGGGAATTGCTTAATGTTTTCTGTCTAGACTGCCCTTATTACAAGGTCAAGGGGAAGAAGCCTACAGATCACAGGAAGATCAATTTCTTCAACTGAACTGGAACCTACAATAAAAAGGAAATTGACCCATAGGATTATTTTATAAGTGAAGTATATATTTATAAAATTATTAAAATATTTCATTATTCATCAAATTAAACAATACTAGAAATATTACCTTAAATTAGCAGATAATTTATACAACTGACCTAGCGACCAGCAAAGAAAAAAAATATATATATGTAGAGAACAAATGCATAGAATTCATTAAGCAGAGAAAGATTTCTACCTGAAAAAATGTTAGCAAGGTCAAGGAAAGTGTGAATAAAGTAGAGTATAGAGGACTCACTCTGAGCCACTGGAGAATCTGTGGTGCAGAAAGATAGAAGGCAAATGTTTCTTAACAAAACAGTATTGTAATTAACATGTTCATACTTACTGTGTGCCAAGCACTTCATAAATTTTTGAAAAATTCTCATATGATGAATCCTCAAAGCCACCCTATGAAATGGGTACCATGTTTATTCTCATTTTACATGTGAATAAACTGAATTAAAAAGAAGTGATGCTACTGGCCCAAGGTCAAACAGTTAATAAATTGCGGTAGCGAAGTTTCGACCCAGGCAACTTGATTTTAGAGTCCATGTTCTTAACCAATACATTATTCAGCCTATTCAAGCACTGACTCCAGAGGGACAATTCTGGTTCTAAGGCAATTTTCTTCAATACCTCTTCACTGCATACTGATGATTCCTGTTTTATGGCAAGTTAAAACATATCTATCCAGACAATGCTCACAAAAGACATGATCTTTTCAAAAATTAAGTTTAATTATCTGAT
The DNA here is from genome assembly GCF_028885625.2 of Pongo pygmaeus. Taxonomy (NCBI): domain Eukaryota; kingdom Metazoa; phylum Chordata; class Mammalia; order Primates; family Hominidae; genus Pongo; species Pongo pygmaeus. The sequence goes on from NC_072396.2 coordinate 23,461,462, forward strand.
GTTTCCTTTTTGTAAACACAGTAGAGCTTCTGAATAATGCTAATATTTAAAACTGGCATTTGAATAATAGGAAAACCTATGAAAATGTGGTTTTATAGGTTGAATTAGTAGAAGTTGTGAAGCACTCTTTGATCTGTCTTATAAGCAAACCACAGAGGAGTGGGACCCAAATCTAGTGCTTTACAAGGTCAGATGGAAATAATGCTTTACCCAAGTATCTCTGGCCACGTAAAATAGACTGACAGTCAATCAGCGCAAATTCTCCAAGGACTCTAGGTGGCCAGGATTCACATGCCAGCCCAACCAGTGACCACACTGTTAGTTTTATGTATGATTCTGTGCCACATGTTCAGAAATTATCAGTGTCCTCATTTTTTTAGATACAAAAACAGCCTCAGGATAAGGAATGAACTGGCCTGAGGTCACTCACACAAGTGGTTAAGAGCTGAGCTATAGATTTCAAACCAGTCTTCTGACCTCTGTTCTTTGACCCTTAACCTGCTTCCCCACTCACTTTAGTTTAACGTTGGCAAAAAGTAATGTCAAAAGAGGAAATGAAGATTTAAAAAAATCAGAGAAAACTCTTCTTAGAATAGGCTATAGCACTGAAAGCTAGATGGCAAAAGCACTTTTTAGCTCATGATGTACAGAAAGTCTGTATTTAATACCATCTTTAGTAATATTGACAATTTATAACTAGGTGGTTGTAGTTATTCAGTGTAAATAATCCACTGGTGTAAGATTTGCCCTCTAAACTTCAAAGGCAACAAAGAAAAAACAACTGCTACTATGAAGTATTTATAATTTGTGTTTGTTCAAGTCAGAACACCTAGCAGGGAACACAAATCATTCTAGTTATTTGAAGAAAAAGGAAGATTTAAATCAGGAACTTAGGTGTTATAAAACCAGTGGAAGCCCTGGAGGAGCAGCAATCTCCATCACTGAAATTCTTAGGTTTAAAACTATGCTGCCCATACAGATGTGATCCAAGGATTCGGAAGCTGCCTGTGGACATCAACTAAGCTGGTTGTTTCCTTTGGAAACCTTGATTTTGATTGCCATAGGTCTTCCTAGACATTCTTGGATTTATAATCTCTATAGGCCAGCAGAAACAGCCTCTGGAATTTGGTCTCTGCTTTAAGTCCACCTTCTAAGCAGAACTCCTCCTTTACTTCTAATGAGTAAATTTAATTAAAAGGAACTACTGCATATGTAGAATCTTAGCTGCAAGGGGGTCTAGGAAATGTAGTTTTCAATTTCCAGCCTTTGCGGAATAGGATGGTACACAGAAAAAGGAGGGAGTGAATGAGGAATTCCAATCAGTCATACTTAGCATGACATTAGTGTTTTGTCATTTAATTATTGTAAAAATACATCCTAAACAAGGTTTTGGAAAACCAAAGTGTTATAGTAAGATACCTTTTGTTCACCGCTTCTTGTAGCAAGAAGGGGAAAGGATAGAGGAGGAGTAAAGAAAGAAGACAGTCTGAGTATTATCTCGGGTATTTCATTCCAGTTGTCCAGCTACGTAGTATGGAAGACAACTTGGAGAAGAGCCAAAACCTAAAGGATGGTCTTTTAAAATTACTCATTTAAAAAAAAAAAGTTTACATCCCTGACTGGGGCCATACTTTAAGCACTTCTCAGGGATTTGATAACCTTTAAGATTATTAGCAGGATTGGTGATAGGAAACAAGGGTGGGATTCAGAGACAAATATCACCCATTTCATATTTTTCCCCTAAAGGAAATTTAATGCTAAGTGTAACTTTGACTCAGTCTTAAATGCCAGCTCCTCTACTTTTGTGATCTTTAAGTAAGTTGCTTGGACTTCCAGTACTTCCAATGCCTCCATGATTTTGTATGATAAAGATGAAAATAACATACTTATAGGCTTTTCTCACTATTATATTAACTAATTTTGGTAATGCTTTCATTATGAATGTTAAAAGACAGAATGAAAATAACAATAATAATTTAAAGTTCCAAGAAATTATCGGGACCTGAATAAATTGGGCTTATCTGAGTCCTAATTCAACATACCTTCTATGACACTCCCTCTCTAAAATGTATCTTTATCATTATAGAGAATACACAGTCTCGTGTATACTGAATATATATAAACATAGGCATCCTTTCAAGTGTAGAATAAATATGCATGTAGCCCCTAAGAAAGTTCTAATGGAAATTTTTAACTTACAGAAAGAGTAAGCCTTGCTAAGTAATTCAAGTCATCCACATTATTAGTTTATACAAAAAAAATAGCTTCTCTTCTTCCAAAAATAAGCCTAACTTCAGAAAGAAATCACTTAACCACTTGCAGATTTATTTTAGAGGAAAAAAAATTGACTTCTTTGCACATATGGAATTTGAAATTTTAGTCCTATGTGAACCATTTATATTAATCTTGGATGATTAAATTCAATTTATTCAGTTAATTATATCTAAGGGGAAAGCAGAATCAGTGTGATATATTGTAGACACTGTAATAAACTAATATTTGGGATAAGAAAATTTTGCAAGTTACTGATAGCATATAAGCCAATAGGATAAGTAATAAAATAGACAAGATTTATTTTCTTGTCAAACTAGTCGGAATAAAAGAATATCCATCCATCCATTTATCTGAGAAATATTTACTGAACATCTACTATGTCCGGGTCGATGCTAACTGTTTAGAAAACAAAAATTAACATCATGTTACCATCCTAAAGAAGTTCACAGTTAAGTGGGGAAGGCAATGGGAGGGAATGAAAATCAAATTTAATAAGCCATAATCGTGGTGTTGTAGCTCAGTTTCCATGGAATGCAGATTCTGAGAAGCTTAATTATGCAGGAAATTTATTAGTGGGTGCTCTATGGATCAACATCCATGGAGGAAGAGAAGGAAGAGAGGTTTGGCACAGGGAAAGGCTAGTTTGCCATATAGTTTCAACAATGTCCTCAACAAATCTCATGGGGAGCTCTGAAGCCAAGATCGCCTTTCAGAATTCTCCTAAACTGGTACAAGAGGTCAGGTCATCATATCACCTATACCAACAAGTGACTGGAATGCAGTCCACACCCGAGAAGGAGGTATGACTTCGGGTAAGGCAGCTCTTCACAAACAAGGGAAATGCAGTTTCAGCAACTGGGGGAATAGATCCTAAAGTGGAATCTGAGCAACAAGCCCAGCAACAACAAGTGGTATAAACACAGGGCAGCAGGGGTTAGCTGAAGGGAGTCAACTAACTCTGTGTGACACAGCTAGACAGTACAGGCTGGGTAAAATGTAATTGAAGAGGTATTTAAAATGAAGCATGGACTAAGGTGATGATTATTTTAAGTAACAAAGCTAGGGAATCCATTTTCAGGCCCAGGAAGAGCATGGATAAAGGAATGGAGGTGAAAGAGCAAAACATAATCTGAGAAAGGTGAAAATGAATCCAAATAGAAATTAGAATAAATGTTAAGGGGAAAAAACTAAGTCTGGAAAAAGGGATTGGGAAGGGATTTGAAAAGGGCCTTGGAAACTAAGACAAGAAATATGGACTTTCTCCTCAAAAGAAATCTGGATCTAACAAGGGATGTAAAGGGATGAAGTAATAGGATTTTATTTAAAGAATATAATTCTGCAAACACCGAGGATGGATGTTTGGAATAGAGAGAAACCAAGGGCAAGGCAATGTGTTTACAATAACTTGAACACTAAACTGTGATAATGAATCAAAATTGCTTCCTCTTCACAGAGATAAAACAGTATGACATGAAGTAAATGATGATGCATATATTCCGTCAAATTATCAAGAAATAAATTAGCCCTCCCTTTCCTACACACAAACACAACATACAACACTACCCAGGTGGCAAAAGGCCCTTCCTGGTTTTAGTACCAACATCAAATAATAACGAGTAGCACTGAGGAATTTAGGTAAGAGCTTCAAACATACAAATGCCTGCCAGTTTAGTCCAGAAAGGAGGATTTGAATGGTAACCAGGTAAACACGGAGAGCAACCAACAATAATTGTTCAACTCCATTAAACGGCAACTGATTTCCCAGATCAACTGTTTCTCATTCAATGACAGTAAACAAGCTAACAAAACTTTGCAGCATACGACACAAGAATATTCTATACTGAAGTATAACATTGATAAGCAGAAAAAATATTTGTTATATAAAGTATATGATACAGTGCATTATATTGTGATTTGAATAAAAATCCAAGAAAAAATAGTCTTTGAAACGAGATAAAATATGAGGTAGCACAACAGTCTGACAAGAAAAGTTTGATGGCAAAGATATATTTAGTTATTCATTCAATAAATATTTATTGAGCAGTCTTAGGTTGGCAGACCTAAGAGGCCGACTCTGAAATGAGGATTCCTATGCAAGTGCTTTTTTTTTTTTAAAGGAAGCACTCCAAGAAAAGACCAGTGAGGGAGTGGGAGATGTAAGCTCCCAGCTTCAGCCTGAAGTGTAAATTGCACCTCCAATATTCTCACACCAGTCAGTCTTTGGCTAAAGCCCACCCAGAGTGGCTACGTAAACTCCCAGGTGGTTCCAACTCTCTGTGTGCATGAGCAAGCCAATCAGTTCCAGCAGCCAAAGGGTAATTCTCTGAACAGAGGCACAGACACTATTTAGGCATTAGAAGGACAGAGTAGCTGAGAGATAGGCACACACAAAGGGTAGAAGGGATCCCAGGGGATCTGAGCACTTACTGTGAAATCACCATAAGTGTGGGTACTACGACTACAAGGGTAAACAAGGAACACAGTGTCCCTGCACTAATACACCTTACTTTGTAGGCTGGGAAATGCGGGCAATAAAACAAACAAACCAAAATTCTAAATGGGATAGGGATGGTTTACATAAATACAATAGAGGAAATTCACATGTAAAAAGTAAGAGAGAAGGAAGGGGCATCTTATTTTCTATTATGGAGTCAGGAAAGGCCTCTCAGACAAAGGAATATTGGCTCAGATACATGAAGCTATGTCTTAATGAAATTAAAACAGAGCTAGGTTATATAAGAAAATATAATAAAGTAAAAATCCAGTGGTAGAATGAAATCTGTATTAAAAAGAAAAAAAAATCACCTTCACTTCAAAAACAGACTCTTAAGTATATCATAGTGAGTTCTCTGGGATAGTGATTTAATGCTTGAGTTTTAATGCATTATGTGTGGGGACGGTAAATAAACCCTGAGATCCAAGAAGCATGGGAATTCAGATCAAAGATCCAACATATAGATACAGTTCCTAAAGGGACACACTTTCAATAGGTAAACTAGTAAAAAGTGGTAAAGATTTCTATCTGTCTTGGTCACGACTTTGCATAGAACAGGCAGACAAACAAAACTCTACAATGCCTAACCACTTGTCTGCACTCATGTGGGCGTGGGGTCTAAATTCACACTATCCATATGGCCCAAAAAACCCAAGATGAAAAATGAGATTATTTGATGCTGGAGTGATAGTGTCCCCAGGTTCCTGAAGAAGCAATACAAATTCTTATTATGTTATGGGCACAAAAGTTCCAAGAAACATGAGCTCACAATAAAGAAGAAATCAGTAAATACATCAGGAAAACTATGAGGAAGAACTAAGAGAAACAACAAAGTACAAAATCAGGCCCACAAAGATTGGAGATTTGGGTATTATGAGACTTACAATATAAATTTGCTTGATATATATATAAGACTTAAAGCATAACAAAAGAAAAAGAGATTATAAAAACCACCAGACAGGTATGAATCAGTCTGTTAAAACTTTGAGAAATTAAAATTGTGGTGAGGCAATATTTGAAAAGATAATGGATACGAATATTCCAATAATTTTATTTTTTTAAATTTACTGATTTTTTTTAACTTTTAAGTTCAGGGGTACATGTGCAGGATGTACAGTTTTGTTACACAGGTAAACCTGTGTCATGGGGGTGTGTTGTACAGATTGTTTCATCACCCAGGTATTAAGCCTAGTATCCATTAGTTATTTTTCCTGATCCTCTCCTCCTCCCACCTTCCACCCTCCAATAAGCACCAGTGTGTGTTGTTCCCTTCTATGTGTCCGTGTGTTCTCATCTTTTAGTTCCCACTTATAAGTGAGAACAGGCTGTATTTGGTTTTCTGTTCCTGCATTAGTTTGCTGAGGATAATGGCCTCCAGCTCCATCGGTATTCCAGTAATTTTAAAAGAGACTAATCCTCAGAGTTATCACTTACAGTACCACATCCCACAATGGTACTTCTCAATGATAAAATTCAAGTAGAAGTAAAGTAGTCCCAGAACGATGGCCTGAAGTATAAGAAAGGACTGAAGAATAAATAAAAAGGTAAACATGCTGGTATACTATGTAAATATTTAGTGTGTAAAACAACAACAATAATAGTAGTAACCTTGATTAGGAGAAGTTAAAAATAACCATGATAAAACTGAAGTCCTAAATACAAACATCATTTAAGGAACAAGAGACACGATAGGAGTTAATATTTTCTAAAGTCCCTGTTTTTCTGAAAATGGGAAAAATGATAAATCAATTTTAAACTTTGATAATCATTACAATAATGAGAAAGAAAAAAAGCAGTCCCTGAGTGCTGTTAGCTCGGAGGAGGTCTGGCTAACACAGCAAGGCCATGGTGTTCTTTTGTTAAAACTAAACAATCTCACATAACAACAACACCAGGCAAGGCCACTCTGTGATTACGATTGAGCAATACAAAAGCAGGACCGCTTTGTAATCATATCTGAGCACAGGAAACACATGAATCTTGTCCAAACCACAAACATGACCAAACATTCTCCATCCTGGCTAATATATATGGCTGCTGCTTCTTTACCAATGACAGTTTTGGCCCAGCTCCTTTCCTTCTGCCTTCTGGTTAAAACATCATTGTTTCCCAATCAGCAAATTGGCCCTACTTTCTGAGAGCATCCAATCCAGACAAAGCCCATCCTCAAAATTACCTAAAACAAACCAAAATCCCATAACAAGCCCCACCTAACACTCTCATAACTGAGACACCTCACCATTCCTCAGGGTATGCTGTCCCCTTCGTTGCCACAAGAAACCAAACTTTGTTTGACTACAGGTATATCCCTAGAGATCTTTGGTTGGAGGACACTGACAGCATTTTAAGATTATTAGGATAATCATTACAAACTAAAAACAGACTTTATTTCCAATCTAGTAGAGAGAAAAATGGGGAATGATGAAAAGGAAGAGAAACTAACAATCCAAAAGGAAGTAAGAAATGGAAAAGGAAAAAGAACCAGAAAAAGGATAAATAGAACATATAAAATACTATAGTAGAAAAAATCCAAATATAGCAGTAACCTTAATCAACATAAATTCATTAAAGTTTACAGACACAAGGTAAAGATTATCATTTTACATAGGGAAAGCCTTAAAATAAACGATTGGATAAAGATATGAAGAAAAAAACATTCAAAAGAAAGCTGGCAAATCTAAACCAGTATTGGATAAAAATGAGTATAAGGGAGAAAGCAGTATAACTAGAAGTAAAGTAGAATTTGTAAGTGTGGGTGAAATGTTCACATAAAAGACTGTTAGTTATCTTCAGATGTGTGCTCTCTACTTCTTCCATAATTAAAAGCAATGTAATGTTAGCTACACACATTCCAGCCCTGAATAAAGATATTTACTAGTCTCTCTTGTGGCTAGATATGGATGTAAGCAAAAGGAATTGTGCGTTATTAACAGAGCAAAAGGTAATAAAACCATGATATTTATAGGGAACAATTAAAGAAATTAAAAGAAACTAGAGACTATTTGGTACAGGTACAGGAAGAATCAGGGACAACACCCTAACTATTTTTAAATATGTGAAAGGCTGCCATATGGAAGAGGAATTAAGTTTGTTCTTTATGTCTTCAAATAGTGTGTTTGCAAAAATAGGTCAACATTACAAAGAGGCACAATTCAGCTAAATAACAATAAAGATGTTCTGTTTATAAACCATTACAATTTCTACAGTAGGTTTGTAAATTCCAAGTTAGAAGGAACTACTTTAAGGGTCTCAAACTAGGCCCAGAGTTTCTTATTAGGAATATTGTAGAAGGAAGTCAAGCATCAGCTGACTGGTTCTACTAGATAACCTATAGGCTCACCTCCAAGCTTAAGATTCTATAACTCTTGCTATTTAATTTAAAGTCCATTCTTCAAAATGGCATCATGATGCAACAGCCAAATTCTGATAGTCTCTATATAAATAGAGAACACTGAAGCAATTTCCCGGAAAACTCAGTCTCTATTATTTTTCCTGTAAAAGAGCACTTTACAGACGAATGAGTTTGATATTCACATGACTGAGACCCCCTTTGCCAATGTCATTCCATTCCAAAAATGTGTTATGGGATATATGTAGGGACAATAATTCCAAGGAGATCAGATAACATGTAGTCACACATTTCTCTGAAATGTTAGAATTTTCTAATAAAGGATCAAGATTTGGTTAATTAACTGTAGTAATGGGTTAATGATTCAGAAGGTAGACAACTCCAAGTTCATTTTTACAAGGCCACTTTATGAACTGTATCAATGCTAACTTTCTTCTCTTATATTCTGATGTCATTTAATATACAGCACAGAACTAATAGCATCCCTTCCACCCTCCATTGTGGGACTGAGAATTTTTTTAAAAAAGATAAGCCACTAATAATGAGAAAAGATACAGTTGGCAAATGATTAGAAGCAATGTGCTTGTCTTTATTTTATTGCTTTATTTGGAATATCAACTTTTTTCATCTTCCTTCTCTTCAAAACAAATCAAACCTCTGTCCATGTGCAAAAACCATCTACATAAATATGAACTATTAAAAATCTTACATTCAATACTTCCCATGTTTTGACAACAACTCAACTTGGTTTTCCAATAGGTCTCAATAAAAGTTTGTTGAATGATTTAGCATGCCCATACTCTATTCCTCATTATGTGAATGTTACAGGTCTAATCTTGACCAGTTTATTTTGAATGATTGGACAAAAATATTACGGATATACTTATGAACCAGATATTATTTGTTGATTCTAGGCAGTATTCCCACCCCTCTATAACTCTTTCCTATACCACTTGTGGATAAGGTCTGGAAACTACATTTCCCAGATTCCATTGCCAGCAGGGTTTTAGCTAGAACCTACCAATGAGAGGCACCTGCAAGAGATTCACATTGCACTAGACAAGGAGAGCATTATTTTTCTCTGGCAACTGCATTGAGGAACATGGGCATCAGCAGATGGTAAATTTCCTGAAATCCATCCCCCTGACTTTTATTTCCTCAGCCTTCAATAATTGTGTGAGCCTCTAATTTCCAATATTAAACTTCTACCTGCCGGAAATACCTAGAGAAGGTGCTGTTTTCCTGACCAAGCCTGAGCCAACGATCTAAGAGGCATGCATAATCAAGAACAAGAAAGGTAAATAACAGTATCCACCAGTGCTTTCTAAAAGAGTCTTGACAGCAGTGACTTATAGTCAGAGCTGAATTTTGACAATTGGATTAAATATTGAGATTCAGAAACATGAGACTGGTAATAGAACAGCTGAGCAAACTCTGTTGAACCTCTTCCTTGCTGCCAAGACAAAACAGACACAAATAGACAGATTCTGCAATATGATTAGTGGAACTTTTCAAGTTATAAAAAATGGATCATCATAAATATCCCAAAAACCTAGACAAGATGTCAGACCCCTTTCAAATAAATGCGATCACAAACAAGATGATAAATTAGGCAAATGTTGAGCTTAACAGCCTAAGTCACTGCCAAAAGTTAGGCTTCTTCCTATAATAAAAGACTCTGGTGGCTATGTTAACGGATGACTCCCTTGAGATTATTTCATTTCAAGGATTTAATTATTTGCATCCTCTCAGATTTCAGGAAATGCCAACTATTTCTAGATGCAGCAAATGTTACTGAACATGGGTCCCTGAGAGCTTAGGGAATATACTCAAATGTTCCTTAATATACTCATTCACAGACACAAGTCAACTCCTCAACTCAACAAGTCAACTCCACAGACTCCCGGCTTGTGGAGTTTTTCTGCACACACACAAAAGAACATTTTAAGCTTTTAGGGTTTTCAATTAGAAAAAGATATAAAAATCACTTGGTACTAGAGTAATTTTAAAATCTATGTAGACTCTAAGCCATCTTTCTAATGCAGAGTTTCCATCCCACGTCATACCAAATGTATTATAATATACTCATATCCCACAGTTATTGTAAATGTTTTGCTATATAATATTTAGAGGAGTTTTATAATTTTAGTTTTGGAATTATTCACACTTGTATCATTAATTTATTATCGGTTGCAATATCTCATCAATCATGCTGCATATTGGAGAACTGTATCAAATCAAATTTCAGTAGTTTTCAAATGTAGTTAAGTTTTTGAAGACCGCCAAAAGTTCACAGTTAATAAACTTAACTTGATAGCACATCTTGGAGATATTCACTGAAACGTAACTTTTGACTTTGCAGTTTTTATGTTTATATTTTAGAGCCAATAATATTTTTTTCGTATCTCAGACATTTCAGAAGCCTTTAATAACCTGCTTAGCATAAGACATGGGACCATCAATAAACAATCTGCAGCTTGGGCTGAGAGTATAAATTCACATGGTCATCTAACTAACAATTGAGAAGTCAAGTTTTCTTCTTCCCACTAGAAAAAAGGATAAGAAGAAATTGATTTGTCTGTCCCTCTTTCTTTAAAATCTATTTAGAAATCCACCTAGCCTCTGATATTGTCCTGAAATCAATGTCTCCACTCCCACATCTCATAGGGCAGAGGTGCTCTCCCTCCTACCTGGCTACTACGTGAATCCCTGGCATCTTCTGGCCACCTCCTACCAGGCATCAGAGCTTCACTGAGCCCAGTTTGGCTAATGAGAAGTTGGAAGACATCAACAAGGGTCTAGAGTTCACAACACTGTCACTATTCAGATGGAAGCACCTAGTTAAAACTGACAGTCCTCCTGGCTGACACCACAAGCCTTTTTCTGCTACTTCACTAACTTTCTGAGAGAGCAGGTGTTTTTATCATTGTCTTCCAGTATAGACAAATTGGTTTCATCACCTAATAATCATCACTTTTATAAGAGGAATGTCTGGATGGATATCAGTTTCAACGATAAATGTTATTCTTCTCCATCTATTTATTCATCTTTCTAGCACAATAGCAGCTAACAGGAGTCTCTCCTCTTACGAGAGGGAACTTTTATTAAAAAGCTACTTTGTGCCTGGCACTGTGCTACATGCATCATATACATTCAAATATAGTTATAAAATGCAATTAACTAAGTACTTTCATTGTCCCTATACATAAAAGCAAAACAAAGTTATCAGCTCACAAGTAGCCATTTTCTATTCCTTTGTTATGAATCCAAACCCTCTGATATCAAACCCATCTATGTCCCACTACATCACCCACTACCCCTGTTTAGAAAGCACTTTTAAATGCATTATCTCTTTTTACAACAAACATAAGCCCATCATTTTAAAGGAATTGGGAGTTGTAATTAAAGTATTAATTTTTAATGAACTATTTTCAATGTTCTGATATAAAAGGTATTGCATGAACTCCACGAGACCATCCATTACAAATCTTTAGGCTGATAGACTACATTTCAGAGTTATTTCCTTCCTGAACCTGCTTTAGTCAGATATAGAGGACATTTCAATAGTTTGAACCAAATAAAAATGTTTTGTTATTGTTCAGTAAGTCAAGGTATTATAATGGCCTCATGAACTATTCCAAAAATAGCAGCATTACCATACTGTAGATGCTATATGAGAAACAAAGAAACAGACTTGATGAAGTCTATTTTAAAATCATTATTAGTTGATGAAACCAATTTGTGCTACCCTGGAAGGCAACTATCAAGAAGGCTGCTCCCTCAGAAAGGTGATGAAATAGCAAAAAAGGCCAATGGTGTCAGCAAGGAGGGCCATCAGCTTAACAATTATATATTTCTTACTAATATAATTTTATTATATATATTTTTATATAATAACATATTTTAAATGGTTACATATAATGAAAAAAATCAGGCTAGCATCAGACGTATCTACAAACAGTAAAAGACAATCAATTTCCAGTAAGTTTTATCAAAAATATGATTTCAAATTTTACAGCCAAGTAAATGTTGACTTGTGGGTAAGGACATCAAAAAATGTTTGCAAGTGTTGAAAGGCAGACAACATGTAATATGTGTTGTTTCTGAATAAAATATTTTTGTTTTTTCCAAACTTACTGAAATTAAATGAAAAATAAAAGATCAAGAAGGAAGAGAACATGGAATGAAACATTTGAAAATGAACATCAAAGCCAGTTAATAGAGAAATGTATAAATAATTGTTTATAATAGAATTATAAATTAGAACTCAAACGTTAAAAGTAACTCTTCAAGGAAAATATCTTAATTGTCAAAATATATTATACCAATAATATAACACTGAAAATACATATAACAAGACCAAGAAGGAAAGAGGTAAATAAATAGGGAAAGTGAAACATGTTAAGTCTTGTCTCAAAGACAGAGGAATGAAATGCCAAAAATTTAATTTCACCATGACGGATACATAGACGTGTTAAGGAATGATTATGAAATAAAGTTAACTAGTAGAAAAATTATAATTAAAATAATTTGCAACTTAATTTTTACACAAAATAGTATCCAAAGCAAAACATATATAATAAGAAAAAAACATTTTAGAATGGAAAAGTTTACAGTTTATAATGTTATAAATATCATGAACCTTCACTGGAAATTGTGACTCAGAGCTCTGTATGTGTCCGCATAGAACATATAAACTGGCCACCTTTACTGTATAAGAAAGACAAGTATGTAAAAGAGAAATCAATGTCAGTCTTACGAACCTCCATGTGCTAGAGTTGGGGAAGATTTTACTTAGGGGTCAGCAATATGCACCCTGGAAGCCCCGGATATTTTGGTCTATAGCATTAGAGACAAGGCTTCCGACATTTGAATTCTAACTCCTTTTTCCAGCAACTACCTTTCATTACAACAAATACAAGCCCCTGCTCCCAAAATGCGTTAAGCCCACTATCCCCTAAATAAACACATATGTACTGAGGTAAACTAAAATGGTCCCCTATTTGTCTTGTCCTTCATCGTGTGTGTGTGTGTGTGTGTGCGTGCGTGCGTGCGTGTGTGTGTGTGTATCCAGGAGGACAGATGGGTAAAGAAGCTTCAGTTGTTCTTCAATTAATCTTCCAATTTCATCCCCACTTTTCACTTCTGCCCTCTACTCTGTCTGCTAATCCTCTGGAGCCCCTGTAGAGCATGTAGGTAGTATTTATAAGCAGACCTGCTCCAATCTGCTTTCTAATTCCCAGAGATTTGCTGAAATTTCTCATCCTTTATTGGGACTCTCCTTGCCACCATGTCATTATTATTTTCATGACTGATTGATTTTTTATTGCTGTCTTGATTTTTTATTGCTGTAGGGTTGTCTCAGGAGAAAGAGGATGCAAACGTATGTGCTTAGGTCACCATCTTGAACCTGAAGAAACTTACAGTGCTCTTAGAAGATATAACATCTCTTGTGATGAGGAAAGTTTGCTTGTTTGTTTTTAATCTCAGGTTAAGATTTCAATCAGGTGGACTTATCTTTTTTAAAAATTCAGGTAAATTAAATTACTTTTAATGTAAAACTACATGTACAATTAATCCCAATGTGATTCAGTCCTTTCCTCCATCCCTGGCTCCCTTTCTTCTTTCCTTCCTTCATGTTTCTGTCTCTCTATCTGTATTGCCATCTATCTATCTATTCTATGTACATAGAAAAATATTAGGGGTTAGAATTTTTGCCCTGAGTATTGGGATTTTAGTTAGTTTGTTATTTCTAGTTTTTCTTATCTTAAAATGATTATGGTCAGATACAGTGGCTCACAACTATAATCCCAGCTACTTGGGAGGCTCAGGTAGGAGGATCACTTGAGGCCAGGCATTTGAGACCAGCCTGGACAATACAGTGAGGCCTCATCTCAAAAAGGATTATGCATATATTCAATTAAATATTGAAATAGTTATTAATATAAAAAATCCATAAATACCCTCTTGACTGGCAATTTAACTTAGCAATTTGTCATAAAAGTAAAATAACTCTTCAAGGATGTGCACAAGCACATTTGTGGCAATTCTCTTTATGACCAAAAAACATCAATAGAGAATTGATTAAACTGTGGTAGAGTTGTCAATGGAATATTATGCAGTCACTGAACGTGATCATCTAATCATTTATATTGGCAAAATATGGTGAAAAGGCCTATGCTAGTTTGTCTTTCAGTGTTTGTATTACATATGTTTAGAAAAAGTCTAGAATTATAAATACCAAAACTTCAACAGATGTACTATCTGGGTGATAGTTTGGTTTTCTCGCTTATGTTTCCCCTATTTTTTTTATCTTTATCTTTTTTTTTTTTTTTTTTTTTTTTCACAATAGGCATGTGTTACTCATATACTCAGAGAGTAAGCATATTTCTGGTTTGAAAGAGAGAGAGAGAAAGAAGCGGGTGGGGAGAACACAAACATATTCATGCACGCTGGGATAAAATAACAATATTTATGACAGTAATCAATACTACTTTGAAAGATGCCGGAATTTTTGTATTTTTCTTCATAATATACCTCGAATATTTGAATATTTTAAAACTACCTTTATAAAATCCTCTCTTCCTACTATTTTTCCTGCCATTCTTTTTCCCCTAGCAGTACAGCCATCACTGAACATATTCCACCTTATTTGATGATAGTTAAAAGTACATAGAAACATCTTACATTTTTTGTTATACTGAGTATATATCAAATGATTTTAAAAATAACATTTCTAGTGGTGATGATAGCCTCCACAAAACAAGCAAATTGTACTGATCCACAGCAATCTTACTTTTCATTAAATTGCAAACATTTCATATAATCTCAGCATTCAAACTAATTCAAGCAGATTTTGTGAATATTCTTCTCTGGACCCCATTACTAGACACTAGTTCTATTTCTACTTTTGTGTCAGATTGCTCGTCTTACACACAGTTTCCTCAATGACACTAGCAATATCACAGATGTTAATAAGCTTTTTACAGATAATCTGAATTTCTCTCATATTTGATGCCATAACTTTCTTTGAATGATTTTATACATGTATTTTCATCATCATGATTTGGTTATCTTGGCTTAAACAGTAAAGGATGTCTGCAAAATCCTAGAATTCCATAGAACAGAGTTTGATAGCAATTTCTCTAAAGGCTCCCAAATATATTTTTCATAGTTTTCTAATTTCTGTAATAAATAATTGTCAGAGGTCCACTCTTTCTCTATGTCTTCAGGAGGATATTGTCTTTCATTTGTGTTGGCAACTTCTTTTTTATAAGTCCCAGCTGTTTTATTTATCTTTCCCATTTATTTAGAGGATCTGTAGTTTTTCTTTGGCCATCAATCTGTCTACTTGGGTACTAGTCAAATTTCTATCTTATATCCATAGATGAAATGGTAAATTGGTGATATCCGCAGCCCTTCATCTAGCAACCTTTTTGCAGTCCTTTTGTGGTTACTGAAACACACTCTCTATTGTCCTCACTCCCTTGCATCTTTAAGAAGAAGGAATAAATAATAATGAATTGATAATAATAAACTAAAAATTTTAACATAGGCTGTCACCGGAGAACTCTTATTTCAGACCTATCTTTGTCCGTTTAGACTATATTTCCACAGATGTGTTTGTCACGGTCACCTCCCCCCTTGCTATTCAACTATTCTCTTGGAGTTATAGGACTATAAAGAGATATAGGAAGAAAAGTACTAACAGGAATGGGGAGCAGTGAAAGGCATTCACACCAGCCTACAAAAGTGCAGCCATTCTACAGAATGGCATCCTCATTTCTGATTAATACAATCCTTGAGCTTCTGGGCAGCAGATGTGTGGGAAGGGAGATTCAGATTCTACCCAGAGTCAAGGGGTCTTTCTACCTACTTGCTCTTCATGACCAGAATTCTGCTCTACCTTTCTAGAATTGCCTCCCACCATCACTCCCTCTCAAATGCTCCCTGGCCCAATTAGCTTGAACTACATGTCCTTCCTCTAATATCCTATTTCCTGCTAAATGAGCTCAGGGAAAGCTTTTCTCTTGTTTACCATTATATTCCCCACACTTAAGTTTGCCTGGTATATAGCAATAGCTCCACAAATATTTTTGAAGCAATAAATGAACACTTCTATGCCTTTTCTCTTGTCTATTTTTCCTTTACTACCCTTTCCCTCACTTTTCTGTGAGACAGGAGCCTTCTCTTTAGCAAAATTAGCTTGTGCCATCTTCTGTGAAGATCATACTGAACATCTCCAAACAATGTTAGGTGTTTTCTCATCTATTATAATATATATATCATAGTATTATAATTGTTCATTTCCAAATCTAATTTACCCACTAGCCTATCAGCCTGAGGGCAGTAACAATATTAATTTTATCTTTATGACCCCAAGCATGATGATACTTAGTAAGTGCTTAATAACCAATTGCTGGATGAAGTCTTCTAAACCAGAATTTATTGTTCTTTGATACTAATAACAATAACAATAAAATAATAAATGTTTACTGTGACATGTGGTTAAAAGCCAGACAAGCAGAGGCTGAATCCCAGCTCTGACCCTTACAAAGTGTTATCTTCTTGGGCATCTTGTCTAGTCTCTGTTACTCATTTTTCTCATCTGTAAAATGGAGATGATAATAATAGTACCTGCCTGATATAATTGAATTAACTAACATATAGAAAGGTATTAGGATAGTGTCTGCCATCTAGAAAACATTCAATGCCGATTAGCTATACTTTTATATACTCACAATATAACAGATCCTATGTAAGGTGCTTTACTATAAATTGGTTCCTCACAGCAATGCTAAAGGTATTATTTCAAAGATCATAAGACTAAAGCAAAGAGATACTAATCAATTTGCACAAGATCACAGAATTATTGTGTTAAAATCTGCCTACTACCCAACTTCACACCACACAAATTTCTACAAGATCTTGAACATGCATCTGAGTCTACATTCTATGAGTCACAATTATCCTATTTCTTTGAAAAATCTTGTTTCATCTCCACCATATGTAATGTACAGGCTGCAAAGCATTATATTTGAGAGCTGGCTGGGGTGCTACAGTCAGACTAACCTAGGTTCTAATCCTGACCTGAACGTTTTACTAGCTAGTGATCTTAGCAAGTTTCTGAACCTCTCCATGCCTGAGGTTCCTTTTGGTAAATTGAGCATAATAATATCAACCCCCAAAGATTATTTATTCTGAGGATCAAATGAGATTAAATATGTGTAACATGCTTAGCAAAATGCCTGGTGCACTCAAAGTTCAATAAAAGTAAGTTGTCATCTACCCCTGTTGTCAACCTCATTTATTTCATTAGTTTCTGATTGCATTTTAGAACTTTTGGATCTCATTTATAAATTCTGGGGGTTTACCTTCTTTTTCGAGTATTTCTCTGAACACCACCACCTCCCTCTTAGGCTAAGTTAGGTATACCTTTTCCTATTCCCTCGCAGGATGTGAAATATACCGCTATTTTCTGAACAGCAGCAGATGGGAAATGATCCTTGGATTCTCCCCTTATGGATGACAAGGGAAAGAAAGAAAAAACCTATTTTAAAAAGCATCTAACTGCATAATAAAGTATCTATGAACCATTCCATTATCTTGATCTATGTGTGTCCCCAGAACTCAGGCTGCTTGCCCTAGGAAAGATGGTACCAGCACCACTCAGTCTCAATATGCAGCAACACCATCAGATAGCAATGTGTTGATGACCATGTAATAGTCAACTCTCCAGGAAAAAAAAAGTCCGAATTTGTAGACTGCCAATTTCTGTGGTGTAAACGTTCTGACCCTGGCCAATTTCAAGCTATCAGCATTATATCACTGAATATGGAGTTGGGAAGAGACGTGCAATAGCACCCCTTATGTAGTATTTCTACCATACACAGAAAACAGATGTAAGTAACCTCAAGATCATGGATAACAGTAATATGAAGTCAAATAACTAGGACTTAATGAGTTGTATTAATCCCATTTTTATAAAATAATGTATTAATTATGTCTATATAATTTCATTCTTGTTGGCTGTGCTTAAAAGCCTGCTCCCAAAATTCCTGATGATGTAGCAGTGTCTCTCAAAAGCTGGTACAAGCTGACCCCAGCACACCAATGCCTTTGGAGGTAAGAATGAAGCATACTGGGCAGAGGAAGATTGAAGCTTATATAATGTAGGGCCTTCTGTAAGAAAAAATATGATGCTTAAATAAATTTTTAAAAATTAAAAAACATATATATTTTAAAAACATTTTAAAATGTTTAAAAAATAAAAAATATATTTAAAAATGAAAACTAAATATTTATCTAGAAGTGAATTCATTGAGAAGAGAATGTTTATTTTAAATGCCCACAGCCACTCCAGCACCCCTAACAGGAAGGGACGTGTGGGGAATGAACTCAGAATGGAAAGAGACAGCAGCATTAACCAGCTGTACCTAAAATATCTGACTTTTGCGAATGTTTCAAAAACATATGATTTATGTCAAAATGTTGCTAGAACTTTTCCCAGGGCCTTGAGGCTCACATAAGAAATGAGCACAGGCCGGGCATGGTAGCTCATGCCTGTAATCCCAGCACTTTGGGAGGCTGAGGCGGGTGGATCACGACAAAGTCAGGAGTTCAAGACCAGCCTGGCCAACATGGTGAAACCCTGTATCTGCTAAAAATACAAAAATTAGCCGATCCAGTGGTGGTGGACGCCTGTAGTCCCAGCTACTCGGGAGGCTGAGGCAGGAGAATTGCTTAAACCTGGGAGGCAGAGGTTGCCAGTGAGCCAAGATCGTGCCACTGCACTCCAGCCTGGGTGACAGAGCAAGACTCCACCTCGGGGGGGAAAAAAAAATGAAAGAAAGAAAAGAAATGACCACGATGGTAAGCCTATCTCTGACTCTGAGCAATCAGGACTGAGCTACTTCAGTTATTTAGGTATCAGTGAGGGTACTATATACCCTGATAAGTTATGAACCTCTGGAGAACCTTAGAAATAGCAGGCTGCAAACTGATCTATCTACAGGAACAAACAGGTCACATGAATGCCTGAAGTAGGTCTGTGGGAGCTTGTAGCTAATAAAGGGGCACATTGTTTGTTGAAAGCGAGTGCCAGCTGCTAAGCTCAGGGTGCTTTTTGTCGTGGTGTACTATGGGCCCAGTATTACCAAATATTCTGATATTTCAGTAGAAACCAGAAATCTGAAATTTTATGTAAAATCTCCTGACGTTTAAATGCTGGCAAGTAATACAATTAAAAAAAAAAAAATCCTGAAAGTCAAACAAAACTGGGGCTGCCAATTTTCAGACTCTGCCTTAGATAATGAAGAATAAATAAATAAGGAGTGCATTCCTTTGTTTACATCTTTTACCCTGTCTATCTCCCACCCCTTACTCCTGGGAGTTGGGGAAATAAACACTATAATAACAATTATTAGGCAGTACCATAATTGCTTGTCAGTGGATTTGTCTCTCAATTAGATCATGTATTCTTGGAGGTCATGGCTAACATGTTTTTCTCTTTGTTTTCCTAGTGCACAGAACACCTGGCAGACAGCATCTGACTCATTGAGCTGCACATAGCACCAAGTATTGCAGATAGAGTCAGGGTAGCATAGAGGTAATGAATGTGAGCTCCAGGACCAAATTGCCTGAGTCAGAATTCTGGCTACTATATTTATGAGTCACATATCTTTGGACAAATGTCTTAACCTCTCTATAGCTCAGTTTCATCATGTACAAAATGAAAAGTATCATCAAGTATCACACACAGAGTCAGGGTAGTATAGAGGTTTGTTTCTAAACACAAATATTATCCATAATGTTGTTATTACTAATATAGTAGGTTTTCAATAAATATTTGTTGATTTATGCTTTTCAATTTTTAATGGTATTAGTTATTTGTAATTATTAATTTTTATTTAGAATTACATACTGGCCCTAAAGTGTCTAATGTAAATTGGCAGAGATAACTTTATTTGGATTAAACTGTGGCTTCCATAAACTTGACCTAAATAAAAGCCTGGAACTATAAAAGCCATTCTCACAGGACATATCTGTGGCTCCTTTGAAATTGACTACTTCTCTGATTAATCTGAGACGCGATCAAAATTTTCTTATAAAGACTTTGAGCCAAAAAGTGAAACAACTCTTTGTCCTGTGAAGGAAAGCTATGGATTAGAAAGGAAAGTGGTTATCTCATTCTTTATAATACATCTTTCTACCCCACCAGGCTAAGTTTTACATCATCAGGTACTAAACCGTATTCCCATTCTTAAGACCTAGCATGATGTTTGTCATGCAATAGTTCTTATTAAGCTTTTGATATAAAATAAAGAGAAACCCCAGTTTCCATTTCCCACCGAAAAGAGCCTTTGGGGAGGAGAAAGTGAGTTAATATTTATTGAGCTCTTACTGTGGGTCACATCATTTGCTAGATACGTTACAAAAAGTCATTTGAATCCTTACCAAAACCCTGATTTATAATCCTTCTTTTGCAAAAGGGAGACTGAAACTGAGAGAGGTCACATGAATTACTCAAGTCTGCATTATAAACAACTAAGGAGCTAGTATGCATCTAAATCCAAAGTCTATCCTCTTTCCACCAATGTATTTGACTGTGTTTTCATACTAACTCCGGACTGAACATTTTTACAGATCAACAAGTGTATTAAAAGAAAACAAATTATTAAGAGTATCAGCAAGCTAATTACAAAAATAATCAGTGGCACTATTTTAAATTTGCATTAATGTTACTTAAAACAGTTATGGTTCATCTCTGTTGAAAAACATTGAAATGTGTCAGAGAATCAATTAGGAGCATCTGCTACTTATAACAAAGTTAAAACATTTTATGTCTAAGTCAGATACGGATGATTTTAGATTATGTCAGAAAATGTGTGTTGGATTTCAATGGCTGGAACATAAAACATAACTGTTGGAACATTCTGGGATTTTTTGAAATACAAGTCTGTCATGTCATCTCCTTGCTCCCCCGTTTCCCTGCCCCAGTGGCTTCCACACTTCTTAATAGATGTTTTAATGTTCTCCAAAGGTTTGAATTTGGGCCCATCTCTGCATCTCATGTCTTACCTTATCTCTCCTTCAAAATCTCACTCCAGGCCTAACTGAAATTCTTTCAGTAAGTCATGCTCTCTCCTGCTTCAGGACCTTTACACATGTTGCCCTTCTGCTCCCCAACTTTAATCAATTGACCCATCCTCATCCTTCAAGTCATCTCAGACAAAATATTCCCACCAAGCAAGACTTTCAGAAGCCCAAGGGTCAGGGTTGGGTGCTCAGACATGTTCCTCCATGTCTGGTTATCTCCTCCCAGCATACCCTTCATCTCACTTTGTGGTTATTGTCAAATGATCCGTTTCCTTCCTTCCTTCCTTTCTCAATGTAGAGTGAGAACTACATCGCTCACCAGTGACTCTCCAGTATCTCCTAAAATATCTAGCACACAGTATGTGCAACCTATGCATCTGTTGGTATAATTTCATGGATACGTAAGTAAAATATGGTGCCTTCACAATTAAGAAAAATAGCAGGTATCTGTATAATATTAACATATGATGACTGATGTTAATGGTAGGTTTATTCCAGATAGTAAAATATAAGCAGATTAAAATCTTAGTTACAGATTTACAGGACGGGAAAACGCCTTAGAAAATCATCAAGTTTAACTTTGTTTTCCAAAAATGGAAGCTGGGGCTGAAGAAGTAGAATAACTGAGCCTGACTACATGGCCTCTTATACCATCAACAAATACGTATTCGCTGGACATCTAATAGATGACTATTAAGCACTCCACTAGGCACTGGCAGGTGAGGGGAGAGGAGACAAGACAAGAACAAAATTCCTGCCACAGAGATAATACAGTCTGGTTGGAGAAACAAGACCTTCATATATCAAACAATTAAAGGACAAAGAGAAACTATGTTATTAAGTGCTAAATTAGGCAGAAGAGACAATAAATGCTATAGCCATTCAAAATATAGGAAAGTTAAACAACCAAATGAGCTCAGATTGATCACTTACTGCCTCGTGACTCCTCTTGGAATTCCTCCTTGTTTTTATGACTGAATGTCTCCCATGTCATGACCAGCGCTTTAGGGAAGGGGATATTTTTGTTGCTCTCATACTTCCTTATCATGGATAATTAATTATCAGTTGAAGGAAACTGACTTATGCTGTCACTTGGGTTTGGGAAAAGAATCCTTCAAAAATCACAATATTCTCTTCTAGTCAATGATGTTAAGATTTCATCAAAATAAATGAATAAAATATAGCATTAATATTGGATTCAAGAGTTTTCTTAATCCTCTCAAAGCACCACCAGAGATGATATTTTTCTGATTCCCTACACAAATCCAGACACATACACACGTGTGTGCATTACACACTCACACACCCCTTGCAGGCCTGTGCATCTTAAAAAAAAAAAAAAAAAAAAAAAAACAGCAACTGGCTGCTTTTGTCTACTTAACTAACACATCGCTCTTTAGAATTGTGACCTCAAGTTCCCTTGCAAATTTCTTCTACCTGATCCTCCAATTATAACATCTCACTATCCTCAGTAAGCTTTAGAAATTATGAAATTATATATATATATATATATATATATATATTCTTGATCATCCCTTTAATTTACCAGGAATCTTGTAGGAGTTCCTATCACTTCCAGAAGCTGGGGTAGGTGAGGGAGGACCAGGGAGATAACAGGCTATATTTTCCCTATGAATATGTGATTTCTTCATACTCCACAATGTCTCAAAGCCAAGGAAGAAAATGATCAATACTCTCAATATTCAATACTGTCGCTTAAACTCAATTTCTTGTTCTTTTCAAACATCCTAATCTTCCTGGGCAGAATTAGTCACCCCATGCTCTGTACACCTGCAGTTCTCCATGGAAATATCCCAAGATATTTCACATAGAGCTGAACTGTAAAGATTTATCACTGAGTTTTTCCTTTGTTAACATATAATTTCTTGAAAGCAGATCTCTGCAGTTTACTTTTTATTCCAACTAACTGCCCAACACATAGTAGACCCCAAACATGTTTTGCATGAATGAAGACAGCCGTCATTTGAGTTTAATTTTCATTAAATGTGTTTAATTCTTAAGCAACTTTTTTAACAGTGGTCCGAGCTAATTGGTTTTCTGACATAGGCAGTCTCATTTTGAATAGATCATATTCCTTTTTAGGAAAGTATTTTTTAAAGGTACTATAACATGGGTATTTAAACAGAGATAAAATGAGAGTTCTAAAATTATGAGCCCTAGGCCACCAGAGAATATAGTACAAATTTATAGAGTGAACCAGGTTTTATCAAAGCTTTCCCTTGGAAAATACTGGCATCCTTTCCTATTGGAAGCTCTGCTCTGCTCAGTGGCCTGGTATCCTGAACATTGACTTGACCTGTTTTGAGGTGTTAGTCTGACCCTGAAGCTTAACCAATAAAATATTCATGACCTCCTCTAAGGTACATAGATTTTTATTAATTTTATATGGTATATACACACTATGTAGGAAAAAAATACAACAGCATGATTCAGATGGATTGGTACCTTATGGTGACTGGGCCAATAAACAGAGAATGCAGTTTAATGTAGACAAATGTAAAATAGTAAGTCTAGAGACAATGAACCAAAACAGAAAGTCTGTATTAAGCCATAGCAAGGCAATGCAGTGATCAGGAAAATCATTTGGGGATTTTTGAATGATAATGCTAGAAGCCAGAAGCTCAGAATTGTTTGCTAGCTGAGCAATAGGCTTATGTGATGCACAGAATACGAATCAAATTATATGGTGGCAATACGGTGAAAACAACAGAGCATGTGGCTCTGTCACCATTTCACCACAGAGAATTAAGCACAACCAACTTCAAGTTGGTTGGTTACAGAGAACTATGGCAGCTAAATATATTTAAGTCAGATATTAGGAAAAGCTTCCTGCCTCAGTGGGCTGTGAAACATTAAAATTACTTAAAAGGACAATAGCAATATCTTCTTTTTATGTGACCTTTTTTCATTTTTAGTGTTTTCACACTAACAACCTTATTTGCTCCTCATCATAAAGCTGTGGAGTGCATAGGAGAAACAGAATTTCCATTTTACAGAGAGTTAAACTGAGATTCAGTTGCCAAGGATTATAACAAAGACAGGACAGGACCCTAGAGTTTATAAATATCATTCTAGTGCTCTTTACCATGACATGTCTTCTTTAGGCATTGCCAAGGGAAAATTTGGAGTCGAGCTTTCAACAGATCTTTAAGAATCATATAGAAAGTTATACTGCCTCTATGAAAGCAAAAGAAAGACTGATTTCATTTTTAGATACACCACCCCACAAGAATTGTGTAATTCAGCATGCTAAGTTACGCACTTTGAGACCAGAAGAGTTGAAATGTCCTAACTATTCAGAGCAAGCGTAGCAGTATGTATATTCCACAGATGGCCGCAACAATACCTCCCATCACAGGTGCTTCTTCAAAATGTGACCTTAACATTATTCCTATCCAGAGATAGGGTATCTCTCCTGTCCTTTTGAATGTGCGTAGGCTTGTGACTTGTTTGTAACCAATAGAATGAGGTGGAAGTGACACTGAGTGTGGGTCACAGAAGGCAATGTAGTTTCTGTCTCATCAACTGGAATGTTCTCTCTTGACTACTTCAATCAGCATGAGGCTGCTGTGCTGTAAGGAAGCCCAGACTAGCTCATGAATAGAAACCACATAAAGAAAACTGAGGCTACAAGAAGAGAAAGGTTCCCGGGAAGGCCCAAGATGCTCCAGCCCCTTACTATTCCAGCTCCATGTCACTGCAAATATAGAGAGAGCTGGGGCCAAAACCACCCAACCAAGTCCTTCCTCAATTTCCTGACCCACATGAGAAATAATGAAATTATTTTTGTTATGTTAAGCTATTAAGTTTAGGAGTGATTTATTATTATTATTGTTTCAATTGTTTTGGGGGTAACAGGTGGTGTTTGGTTACATGGACACATTCTTTAGTGATGATTTCTGAGATTCCGGTGAACCCATCACCCAAGCAGTATCCATGGCTAGAAGACCTGAAGACAGATCACATCACAGGACTCTGCGGACATTCCTCGGCATCAGTCCAGAGGCCGGTAGCCCTGCTGGGTGACCAGATCCAGTAGGGCAATAACAATCACTTCAATTCAGCTCTCAGGAAGCCCCATCTCTAGGGGAAGCGGGAGAGCACCACATCAAGGGATCACCCCGTGGGACAAAAGAATCTGAACAGCAGCCCCTGAGTTCCAGACCTTTCCACTGAAACAGTCTACCCAAATGAGAAAGAACCAGAAAAGTAATTCTGGTAATAGGACAAAACGAGGTTCTATAACACTCCCAAAAGAGCTCCCCAGCAATGGATCCAAACCAAGAAGAAATCTCTGAATCGCCAGATAAAGAATTCAGATGGTTGATTAGTAAGCTACTCAAGGAGGTACCAGAGAAAGGAGAAAAACAACTTAAAGAAATTAAAAAAAAAAAAAAAAAAAAGGATATGGATGAAAAAGTCTTCAGAAAAATGGATATCATCAGAGTGATTTGTTATGGATCAATAATAACTGGAACAGAATGCGAATGTTCTCAAGAGTGTAGGCATTTGGGGTCTTTTTGTTTTTGTTTTGAGGCAGGGTCTCACCCTGTCGCCTAGGCTGGAGAGCAGTGGTGCAATCTTGGCTCACTGCAGCCTTGACCCCCCTCCCCGGCTCAAGCATGCCTCAGCCCCCCGAGTAGCCAGGACTACAGGTGCACACAACCATGCCTGGCTAATTTTTGTATCTTTTACAGAGACGGGGTTTCACCATGTTTCCCAGGCTGGTCTGGAACTCCTGGGCTCAAGTGATCTCCCTGCCTCAGCCTCCCAAAGTGCTGGGATTACAGGCATGAGCCACCGTATCCAGCCTGTTTTTTGTTATTTTGTTTTTATTTTAAAATGGTACCCAGCATCTCCTCTCCCTTCCTAATAGCAACTGTGACTTCCCTAAGAAATTAGCCATAGCCCCTTTCTCCCAGCCAAGGAGAATACTCCCTCACTGGAATTTTACTCTTTAACCGAATGATAATGCCGTAAGTCCATTATCCCATTACTCTAGCCTGAAAATGGCAGGAGGTAGTCATCAAGCATCAGAGGCACTCTAACCAAACGGTACCAGGTATGAGGTAGTCCTCTCCTTCCTGTTTTCTGGGTCTTTGAAATTGTCTTTTATTCTGCTCCATTCCAGGTCTTGGTCTTCAGCCTTCCTAACAGTCCTATAAATTCCCCTTATCCATTTAATAAATTCCTTTTAATTTAATTGAGACCAAGTCACTTTCTGTAAGTTATAACCAATGATCCCTGACTAATATGGTGTCTCATCCAGGAAATAATATGTTTTTATAGCTTTCACGAGCTGTCCTTGACATGCAATAAACTGCACATATTTAAAGTGAATATCTGACAAATTTTGGCATACGTATATATTCGTGAAGCTGTCACTACAAAGGAGGGTATTGAACATACTCATCACCTCCATATCTTTCCTTATGTCCCTTTGTAATCCTTCCATTCTGCCCCTCTGTAACCCCTATCCCCAAGCACCAATATTCTGCAATTTTTTCACTAGAGATCAGTTTTCATTTTCTGGAATTTTATATAAATGAAATCATAAACTATGAACTCTTATTTTCCTCTGCCTTCTTTCACTCAGCATAAGTATTATGAGATTCGTATAAGTTGTGTGTATTCCATTGTATAGATATACCAAAGTTTGTTTATCTATGCACCTGTTGATGGACAACTGGGTTATTTTCAGATTTTGGCTACTATGTTGAATACTGTTATGAAAATTCATGTATAAGTCTATGTGTGTTATATGTTTTTATTTCACTAGATAAATACCTAGAAGTGAAATGTCTGGATTATATTGTAGGTACATGTTTAATTTTTTAAGATGCCACCAGTGTTTTCCAAAGTGGTTATATTGTTCTACGTTTCCACCAGCAGTGTATGAGTTCCTGTTGCCCTATATCCTTACCAATGGTAGACTTTTCACTTTGGGCCATTCTAATGGTTGTGTTATGATATCTCATTGTAATTTTAATTTGCATTTTCCTCGTGATTAACAATTTTCAGCATCTTTTCATTTGCTTATTTGTTAGGTCCTATAAGGCTTCCCTTTTTCTTAACCTTTATTTTAGGTTCAGGGGTATATGTGAAGGTTGGTTACATAGGTACTCATGTCACGGGGTTTGTTATACAGATTATTTCATCACCCAGGTGTTAAACCCAGTACCCAATAGTTATCTTTTCCGCTTAATGTAGGTTCATCATGCAAATAGATTTCTGGTGAGCCACCTACAAATTTATCACACCTGCCTGACTCCAAACAATGGGTATAGCTTCCGTTTAAACCACAACCTGTTACATATCTACATAAGGCAACACATAGGAAACGATAAAGAAGATACACCAAAAATGATAAATTATTACCTCTGGGTGTTGGGATTATAGGTGAGTCTTTTCTTCCTGCTTCTCGAAACTTTTCTGTTTTCTGAATGCTTACAGTGAGCAGGTATTATTGTTGGCCTTTGGAGAAAATAATTAAATGGGAGTAAATGTAGTCATACTCCTTGGATATACCAATATCCCAACAGCAGCCATGTTCTTGTTCCTTCTTCCACGAAGAAACCAAGTAGAGGATAACCATTCGGTAGCCAATTCTTACTCATTTCCATGGCCAGTCACCTCCAACAAGGGCAACATTTGGCAGAGTATACTGTTCTCCCAGAGAATTGGGTCATGGGTGTGGGGTTCAGGAATTCAACGAATAGAAGAGCTCAAATCAGATGAAGTTTAGATGAGACCTGGCAACACCAACTCCTCCATGCAGAAGAGTTTTCATAGTCTGCAGATGCTAATAAAACTTAAAAAGTATGGCAACAAGGAACTGATGTGGAGCCTAACTGAGAGGCATGCATGCAGTAAGCGTGCTGCATGCATGTCTCAATAAAGAGGTGACATGATTCTCTACTACCAATATTTTTAAAAGTCTTCTAGGACTAGTGTTTGCAAGGTGCTAGCCTTGAAGATCACCCATAATATTTCACATATACTTAGCTAAATATTGAACAGACTAACTCTCTAAAGGAATCTCCAGTAACTTTGACCCAAAGTTGCACATGGCGGCAGGCATTTGACTCCCTTTGTTTTACAAGCAGGGGTTTCAAGGAAAAGTTCTCTCTTCTCCACACCCCAGAGAGCCTATAGTAAAGGGGAGATGGATTGATGAAGTTCAGATTTCTTACTAATGAGGCTAATGTGTTCTAAGATGGATATGAAATTTTCTAAGATAAAATTGTGAACTACTTTTCTACTTGGTGTCACTTGGATTACGAAGGGAAAAAAATAGTTGTATGACCAAAACTGAAAAATAATTTATTTACAACCCAGGTACACAGAATTGGATTCATTATAACCTTTACTTCATGGCATATTCACATGATTGACCTATCCATGGCCAACTTATATTTGGTTTAACAGTATTTTAATTATTTCCTATTATGTAATAAAATGTGAACCCACTACCTATTCTTAAAACAATTCTTAAAACAATTTTGACATGTATCCAGAAATATGCAAATATCATGATCTCCCAATGTTGAGAATTACAACAACCTGCTGAGTTAAGAACAACAACTGGTGTTGGGAGATAAAGGTCATAGGTCAAATTTAGGGAGTGGAATTTATTATATAGGCGAAGAAAAGTCAGTAAATCTAGTCCAAGAACACAGACATGGCTAGACGTATAAAATGAGTAGTTAAGGCTGGGAACGATGGCTCACGCCTGTAATCCCAGCACTTTGGGAGGCCGACGCGAGTGGGTCACTTGAGGTCAGGAGTTCAAGACCAGCCTGGCCAGCACGGTGAAACCCCGTCTCTACTAAAGAATACAAAAATTAGCCAGGTGTGGTGGCAGGCACCTGTAGTCCCAGCTACTCGGGAGGCTGAGGCAGGAGAATTGTTTGAACCCAGGAGGTGGAGGTTGCAGTGAGCCGAGATCGCGCCACTGCGCTCCAGCCTGGGCAACAGAGCAAAACTCCATCTGGAAAAAGAAAAAAAAAAATCAGTAGTTAAAAAAAAAAAATCTGCATACGACTTCTGTTTAGAAGGCCCTTCAGACCCAAATACACAAGCAGTAGTGATATCTGCAGATAAGAGATATGCATGTGAGTATGAATCCAAGAGAGTTGTTGCTTTGGAGACCAAATCTGGCACACCATTGCAGCCTATATGAGAACCTGGGTCAGCAGACATATTACCCTGGAGTAAACAGGATGTCACAGGACAATGCTTCATATAATACCATATGGCAGCAAAAGGTAACAGGAGTGGAGAGACCATTTCTCCTCCCATCTAGAACTGATGGAGGACTGAGTTCCTGCCCCTATAAGTGAGGTAAGCCATTAGTTTTTGGACAATTCAGAGATAAAGGACAACACTAAATTAGGAGATATATTGGCAGTAATAATACTTGTGGGTCTATAGAAATAAGTTAGAAACATTAATGAGATATGAATCAATTTACTAAGCCCTAAGTAGCTGCAATGGACTGAATGTTTATGTCCTCCCAAAATTCACGTTAAAATCCTAACCCTGAACGTAATAGAATTAGAAGACGGAGACTTTGGGGGAGTGATTAGGTCATGAGGGTAAAACCCTTAAGAACGGGATTAGTGTTCTTATAAAAGGGGCCCTGGAGAGATCCCTCTCCTCTCCCACCATGTGTAAGGTTACTCTGGGAAGACATCTATGAGGAATTGGGCCCTCACCAGACACTGAATCTGCCAGTGCCTTGATCTTGGACTTCTCAGCCTCCAAAACTGTGAGATAAATTTCTGTTGTTTATAAACCAACCATTCCATAGTACTTATGTACTTAGGTACTTATGGCAACCTAACTTGGACTAAGACAGTAGTTACAAGAAGGCATAGCATAGGTGGAATTACCAGCACAATGTAAACACAGCACAAATACCTCAGCATAGTGCTAAGGCTCTTCATCAAAAAATACTTCCTAACAAAATAGACCAGCTTTCGTAGTACCTGGTAAAGCCACAATTGTCCAGCCTTCAGTCCCTACATCCCAAAGCCCAAGTCAAAGTCTCAAAGACTACATTTCTCCATAATAAGCTCGAGCAGGAGCCACAGGAAAAAAGCAGGATAATTTTAAGACTGGTTTAAAGGAAGCAACCTGTCCATGTGGTGTGTGCATGTGTGCATGTGTGTGTCTGTGTGTGGGTCGGTGGACAGCATTGACCAGCAGTCTAAAGTGCAGTGTTCAAAAGTACTATGTTGGTGATTTCATGTAACATATATATACCCAGGGAGGGTGAACTGAGTCTGGTAGAAGACAGAAGAAGAATGAGATTTCAAACCAAACGTAGAAATAAATTGAGTTTTACATGCTGGGTGCACACAGTGAGATCGGAAGGGGGTTAGGAATAGGGAAAAGGAAGCAGATGAGTGAGCATGCAGTGCCTAGAGCTCACACTAGAGATACATGGTAGAGTTCATGTCCACAGTAATTCCAGACATCAATATCTAGTGGGTGTGATGTTAATATAAGCTGCTTTCCTTGGTCAAGACTGGATAGAAAAATAAACTGGCTGAGTGTGCCAGTTGAAGACATCAGTGACTTCTACAGAAAGGGTCAGGGAAAGCAGATGCTGACATTCTCTAACCAGGTTTATTCATTCATGTATTCCCCTTTTTACTTTTTAAATATAAATTCTAATATCTGCAAAGTACAGTGCTAGGTGGATAAAGAAATGAATAAGGCATGATTATTGCACTCAAGAGCTTTGAATATAGTTATCTCACATGTACCTGAGTCACTAAAAAACCCAAATTAAGGTTTTATGAGAATAATATGACAAACATACCATCAAAGCTGTGAGGAAGAAAAGAGCCCTTCTACTCAGAGGTGGGAACGTGGGAAATCAATGAAGAATTCAGGGCAACAACATTTGAACTAAGGCTTCAAGAATGAATCAAAAGAGAAAAGGGGAAGAACTGACATGTATAGAAAGAACAGGGCATAAGGAGGGAAGAAAAGGCTGGAAAGTGCATGGTATGTTAGAGAAAAGTTCTCGCACTTTAATGCGCCTACGAATCAACTGGGGAATATTGTTAACATGCAAACTGGATTCAGTTGGGCCTATGTGTGGGGCCTGAAATCCTGTATTTCTAGCAAGATCCCAGGGAATGCCAATGCTACAGGTCCAAGACAGGCCATCCTTTCTGTGGCAAGGTGTTAGAGAAAATGTATACAAATATGACCATACTGAAGGGCACAGAGATTTAGAGTGTGTAATAAGTTTGATCACAGAGGTTGAGATTGGGTCATTGGTAGCCTACAATATCATGCTAAGGAATGTAAAGGTTATTACAGTAAGTCCCGGACAAGCACTTAAATAGTGGGTAGTTTCCCTTGATTCATCAACATCTTCTTCATATTGTTGACAGAAGTATCCTTTTTATAGTAAAACTATGATCTGGCCATTCACCTTCATAAAATCCTTTGGATTTAAAGAATGCTGGAGAAAAAAAGTATCCAATGATTACGGTAGCTTGCTTGAGTTATTGGGCCAAAAAGTGATATAGTTGACTGGGATTGGAAGCAAGGATGGAGAGAGAAAAGGCTGGGCAGGGAGTAGGAAAAGAGAGAGGGAGAAAGAAAGGAAATTAATTCACATCCTCAAAGTTCAGTGGTTCTCAACCATGACTTGACGTTGGAATCCACATGGGGGATTTTAAAAGTATTGATGCTTGGATATCACCCGCAGAGCTTCTGCTGTAATTGGTATGGGGAATGAACTACGTATCAAGATGTCTTAAAGTTCTTGCGCTGATTCTAATGCGCATCCAAGGTTGATGACCACAATCTTAGCATCCCCTAAATATTAGGCATCTTGAAAATGATTCTCTCATTTTATTTTCACTGTAACTTGGTATAGAAACCTATCTCAAAGGGGCTCCCACTGACCAAATATGGCACAATTTGAACCTCAAGAGAATAATACTAAAATGCATTGAAACACATCAAACATCTTCTAAAAAGTTCTATGTATTCATGAAGTTTCTTTTGGAGATGATGGAAATATTCTAAAACTAAACTGTGGTGATGGTGCCACAACTCTGTAAATATAATGAAAACCATTGAAGTGTATATTTTAAAGGGGTTAATTTTATGGTATACAAATTAGACTTCAGTAAAGCTGTTAAAAACAATCCAGGTATTCACATGGTAATTTTTTTTATTATTATTACACTTTAAGTTCTGGGGTACATGTGCAGAATGTGCAGGTTTGTTACACAGGTATACATGTGCCATGGTGGTTTGCTGCACCCATCAACCCATCATCTACATTAGGTATTTCTCCTAATGCTATCCCTCCCCCAGCTCCCCACCCCCCGACAGGCCCTAGTGTGTGATGTTCCCCTCCCTGTGTCCATGTGTTCTCACTGTTCAACTCCCACTTATGAGTGAGAACATACGGTGTTTGGTTTTCTGTTCTTGTGTTAGTTTGCTGAGAATGATGGTTTCCAGTGTCACCCATGTCCCTACAAAGGACGTGAACTCATCCTTTTTTATGGCTGCATAGTATTCCATAGTGTATATGTGCCACATTTTCTTTATCCAGTCCATCATTGACGGGCATTTGGGTTGGTTCCAAGTCTTTGCTATTGTGAACAGTGCTGCAATAAACATACATGTGCATGTGTCTTTACAGTAGAATGATTTATAATCCTTTGGGTATACACCCAGTAATGGGATTGCTGGGTCAAATGGTATTTCGGATTCTAGATCCTTGAGGAATCGCCACACTGTCTTCCACAATGGTTGAACAATTCACACTCCCACCAACAGTGTAAAAGCATTCCTATCTCTCTACATCCTCTCCAGCATCTGTTGTTTCCTGACTTTTTAATGATCACCATTCTAACTGGTTTGAGATGGTATCTCATTGTGGTTTTGATCTGCATTTCTCTAATGACCAGTGATGATGAGCATTTTTTCATATGTTTGTTGGCTGCATAAATGTCTTCTTTTGAGAAGTGTCTGTTCATATCCTTCACCCACTTTTTGATGAATTTCTAAAACTCAGTGGTCATCTTTGGAGGTGTTAGTGAACCTATTCTGAACCTATTTCACTGTTATGAAACTGGCAGCTAAAGGGAAAGAATCAAGCATTTGCCCTGCTTTTCTGTCACAAAACTATACATCAAAGTTACCAAATAATTCATGAAAAAAAATCTCATTTATAAGAAAAATTTCAGCTAATAAATGAAAAAGAATGATGGATTTCAGTGAGCAACTGTGAAAGTACTTACAAAACAATCAGGCAAATTTGAACACTAACTGGATATTTGATGATATTTGACTCAGCCACATAACAACTTGGGTGTATGAAGTCACCTCTCTGCAACTCGGTTTCTTCATCGGTAAAATGGTTATAATAATGATAACTTGCTTATAAGATTTTTGTGAAAATTACCTAAGTTAATGTGTTTAAAAGGCTTAAAGTAGTGCCTGGCACATAGTAAGCATTCTATTTGCTATTGCCACTACTATCATTGATATTATCATTATTCTAAATTTCCCATCTCAATGAAGGATCCATCACCTAATTAGTTATAGAAGCCAAAAATCTGAGTGTCATTCTTTTTGCCTCATAACATCTTACCCATCCCCCATCAGTTATGATTCTACTCAATTTCTCTTCAAATAGTTTCCTTATTCTTCATACAATCACAGTCGGCCCAGTGGTGTGATGGAGTGAGAGATGATAGTGCACATCTAGTTCCTCCTGACTCAGCATTCAGTGACAGCACACTGGGAGCTTGAACTTGGCCATGCTGGAAGTATCACCAAACCATACAAATCAGGATTTCTGTGTATGTGTGTGAGTCAACTGTTAAACATTCACCAGCGCACTAATGCTTCTGGCTCTCATGATTTTGCATCTAAATTACTGCAAAGCATCCTAATTGCCTATTTCTACCACTTTTCTTGGACAACTGTAATCCATTCTTCTTATTGGTACCAGAAAAAAAAATGTTTCTAAAATGCAAATCTCATCACATCACCACTCTCCATATTAAAATAATTCAGTGGTTATTCATTTCCCTTAGGTTAAAAGCCTAAATTCTTAGCATGGCATACATGGCCTATACTAGACTAGATACTATTAGTGTCCCATCCTTATCCTCTTAGCACTCATCTTTCTTATACATGCCACCAGCTTGTTACCACAAGCACATGTAAGTCTCTGCTGCAGGGCTCTTTCTAGCCTCAGGGGAAAGCCCCCACTGTCAGGGAGTTATCTCTCCTGGGAGCAGCCCTCACCCAAAAATAGATGGGAGTTGGGTGGATATAGATCCCAGTTCCCATTTGTCAAGTGAGATAACTCAGAGATACACAGTCTCTCCAGAGGTCCCCAGTGGATAGATGCCCAGTTGCCCACAGTTGTAATCTGCTCTCACTTCCCCTCTTCTTCTAACAGTGCTTCCTGGAATCACCTCCCAAATGAACCACTGACCTTAAAGTTTTTATCTCAGGGCCTGTTTCTGGAGAAACCCAACTTAAGACATGGCCTTTCAATGTCTACCTGTTCTCCACTTCAGCCTTGTCATGCTTCCCTTCTCCCTTTAAGCTCCAGCTATACAGAACGTCACTTATAGTTCTGCAAAGGGAAAATGGGGTCTCACACTTTGTTTCTTTGCATAAGCTGCTCATTTTATCTGGAATAATCAACCTTAATTCCACCTTTCTTCATCCAGGGAACTCAAGCCTGTCTTTCCAAACACAGCTCCGTATCTATCTTTTTCCTGATCATTACCATCGCCTCCCGCAAGTATGGGGCTCTTATGTGTTCTTATGTCTCCCAGTGCTTACAAGGCTGCTCCGCAATGGATTGTGGGTACCTCTGGGCTCTTCTCCAGCTATATACACAAGCCCTCATCCTACTCCCACAGCTGGCATGGCCACGACAAAAACTACCAAGTTAATAAAGCTTTGTTAAAGGAATATATTTTACATGACCTATTGTCCCTTATGTTCTCATCCTTGGAGAAAATCTTCAATAAGGAGTTTACCATCTAGGTTGAAAGATTAAAAAAAAACAACAAAAAAAAACCTGTTTTCTTGTATTTCCCAGTAATTATATAATTACAAGTATTATCAAAAAACAAGCTATTTGCATAAATACAGCTAAACACCTCTTTTGGTTCAGCACTGTTAATATGTTTCACCAAGATCCTTAGTTTTCCAGCCCTAACGTTTTCTTATTATCTCTGCATTTCAGTGTTGCCTTCCAGGCTCTGCAATTAAGCAAATTCTTTAAAATTTTAAGTAAATAAGCTTGCACCATTTTAAAGTGGCAAAACATGCAGGGGCACCATTTAATCCGCTGATTCTTCCTTTGGAAGGGGTTTCTCAGCTGTGGCTGACAGTTTTGTGACTGCAAATCATCCTTGTCCAGAAGGGTTGGGCTTTCTGTTATTCGTACCACAGTACTCTGCGTCCTCTGCAGAATATATTTATTTGCAGCATTTCAGCAGAAAGACCCTGGGAGGATGAGTCATCGTCCTTATCCAGAGAGTTGCCCTTGAGGCCACACTGAGAAATTGTTCTCTCTCTTAACTGTATAGAACAGGCTCAGATCAGAAAGCAAGTGTTCTGTTTACAGAAAGGTTTCCCACCTAGGCAGGAAAATGATACTTTAGAAATGCTGAACGATAAATGCAAACGGGATATAATGTCATTTCTTGGACCCAAACGCATTTCAAGGCAATGAATCCCATCCAAATACACCGAGCACTCACTGCATCTAAAAATCTGTAGTAAATTCCAGGGAAGACAGAGACTACAAGACAAGGTCCCTGAACCCAGCCCCTAAATTATTTGTTTAACATTTTGAATATATTTAAGTATTTGTGGGAGATAATTTATATCAAATAACTAGTTATAAAGGCATAGCACTATCATGTTTGTATATAAGTGAACAAATGTGTGAATGCTTGAATTTATCTCTGGATTCTATATTCATAACTGATTGGTATGCTAGTCAAAACCCTTTGGAAGCACGTTTTCAGGAACCCCCATTCTTATATCTCCTTCCTGTTATCATTATCGGCACTAATGACATTGAGATAACCAGTGAATTACACAGGGGATACAGAAATCAGGCACAGAAGGCCAAGATGAGGCTAAGAGATAAGCTGATGAGGAATTAGATGCAAGAGGTGGGCATATGACAGGCCTGAGGCTTGACCTTGGATTTCAAGACCCCGGGGCAGCAGAGCAGACCAGGGTGGTAGGCAGGCATCAAGGATAAGAGGTTCAGAAAGTCCAAGCAGGCGTGGTAATCTAAGCAAGTCATAAAGCTTAGAGCAGCCAAATGCACCACAATCCAGTGAGCATAAGAAGCCTAAAAGGAAGGGATACAGTAAAGGAGCTTGTGGAAAGCCTACAGCAGTATGGGACTCTGGGAGTGAACCAAAACTCTGGAGCCAGACCTCCTAGGTTCAAACCCTTATTCTACCAACTACCAGGTCTAATATTCTACCAACTAATTTGTCTCTATCTCAGGTTTCTCATCTGTAAATGAGGACAAAACAATGTTATTGCCTCAATTCCACCCACCAACACTATATGTGCCCCAAAGAAAGGAAAAAAAACCCATTAACAACCAAAACTGTGAAGTGCTATTGATCGATCCCTTTGAGATGTAAAAATTAGAAAAAAAGAAGTGTTTAAGAATGGATGTAACAAGGGAGTATAGGAGCTTTTTACCACATAGGGCTGCTAGGAAAATCACATAAGTTAATGCATGAAAAGCACTTAAAATAGCACCTGGTAGCAGGTAAAGTTCCTTGCAGCCCCATGGATGTGGGGTGGTGGGAAATGTTTTATTTGTAACATTTTGGTGTCTGAACTTAGAGGCTTCCCCTATTTTACTTCCTATTTTTGTTTTCTGTCCCCATCCACAAATATGACACCTTAAAAACTCAAAACCAGTGTGCCAGAATGAGCCAATCCTCTCATTGCAAAGGTGGTTTCTGATCTCCAGTCAGACTCAGAGCTGAGGAGACATATGGATATGTCAATTCGTGTGCTTGTGGTGATTATTTCACATTGTACATGTATATCAAATCATCGAATTGTGCACCTTAAATGTATACAATTTAAATTGTAAAATATAGGTCAATTTTAAAAATAAAATTAAAAATTGGCTTCACTATTTTACCTACATCTCTGTGTTCCCATCTTCACTAAATGTTTGCATGACAATTTCTTACTATTTGTCACATCTTTGGTACTTTTCAGAATTTCTTCATAAACTCTGATGGCATTTTTTAATTTGTTTAAATGAGAGGCCAGTCCAATTTCATTGGTGAGCTCTTTAAAATACTTTTTTAAAACAGATAATCCCCAAGATCTATAAACTGTTTCAAATGATAGAAAAAAATAGTGAAGCTAAATAACTGTCATACCTGACAAAGGCGGCACAAAAAGGAAATTTAGAACCCAATCCTATTTATGAAAACTAAAACAAAAATTCCACATCAAGTACTAGCAAAAAATTTCATTAACTATTTCAATCTTCTACAGTATGAGAAGTAGAGTTTTCACTAGAATGTGCATATGACTTAAGACAAACATTAAATATATATCATAGCAAAAATCAAAGAAGCATAAACTATCTGTGTCAAAGATGCATTTAATAAAACTCAGTAGCTATTTCTAAGATTTTTTTGTCAAGTATAAATGAGAAGAATGTGACTTCACTTTGGTTGAAATGAAAAATGTTAATTATCAATAAACACACACAAAAACATTAATTCCTAAGTAGAACAAAAATGCCTCTTTTAATTATATTCTTACTTTTCCACTGATCTGGAACTGTTGGGCAAGGCAATAAAACAAGAAACAATATTAATATCATTTAGAAAAGAGGACACAAAAATTTTTTTTTTTTTTTTTTTTTTGAGACGGAGTCTCACTCTGTCGCCCAGGCTGGAGTGCAGTGGCATGATCTTGGCTCACTGCAACCTCTGCCTCCCAAGTTCAAACGATTCTCCTGCCTCAGCCTCCTGAGTAGCTGGGATATTACAGGCACATGCCACCACACCCGGCTAATTTTAATATTTTTTAGTAGAGACGGGGTTTCACCATGTTGGTCAGGCTGGTCTTGAACTCCTGACCTCGTGATCCACCCGCCTCAGCCTCCCAAAGTGCTGGGATTACAGGCGTGAGCCACCATGCCCGGCCAAAAATTTTCTTATAAAACTCAAGATAATCCACTGAAAAATTCTTAAAATCAATCAAGATTTACTAAACTCACAAAATAAAAAAATATATAGAAAATATAAAGTGCTCTATTTATCAAAAAATAATAGCTATATGATAATCAATAACAACAAAATATGTACAAATACCTCAGAAATAATCTTGAGTATATGTACTCTAGAGAGCCAGGAAAAAATACTTGCAGAAATGGAGATACACACTACGATCCACCTGTAAAGAGTGAATCATTAAAATAAGTCAATCACTTCAAGTTAATTTATGAGCTTAAGTAATACACAAAACAGATTCTATTATTAATAGAACAAATCTCAAAAGGAAGAATATTCTTTTAACTTTTTTTGTAAAAGGATAATGGTTTTCGGCCGGGCGCAGTGGCTCATGCCTGTAATCCCAGCACTTTGGGAGGCCGAGGCGGGCGGATCACGAGGTCAGGAGATCGAGACCATCCTGGCTAACACGGTGAAACCCCGTCTCTACTAAAAATACAAAAAATTAGCCAGGCGTGGTGGCGGGCACCTGTAGTCCCGGCTACTCTGGAGGCTGAGGCAGGAGAATGGCATGAACCCGGGAGGCGAAGCTTGCAGTGAGCCGAGATCGCGCCACTGCACTCCAGCCTGGGCGACAGAGCGAGACTCTGTTTCAAAAAAAAAAAAAGAATAATGGTTTTCAAAGAGTGGTAGCTTGCTCTGTTAAACATGAGAAATAAAAATAAAATTCTAAGCTCCTCAACTGACTGAACAGACACTGTATTGGCCAAGGAGATCCCAGAGAAACCTTTAAAACTGAGTTCTTGGCCATGATGGGATAGGAGGTCGGGCATGCCTCATACCTCATTACTCCCTAACTGCCATTAGGCTTTCTTCCCTAAGTGCTAAATAGAAACTAGCCCTTTCAAAAGACTTGCTCCACCACCGTTTTCAACCAACTCACTGACTGCTGTCCCTCTCTTCTTGCAGTTTTGACAGAGCAACTGACCAGCATTCCTTCCTGGTAAGAGACCACTGACCATGGAGTGGTTCTAGCCAATCCACAGAGGCTGCACACAGAGGGACTTTGTGTCCATTGCTTCACCTTTTGATGTACAGGGTCTAATTGTAATACATTTAAATGTTAAGTTTCTACCCCAAAGTGAACATCGGAACTCATGTTGCATACATGTTGGCCTACTATGCGTGCCTGTGCCTCCCCTTCATGAATATTCATAGCTCCTCCTATAACCTGTTGAATGTGTATACTTAGCTAACCTACTCAGCATAAATTTCTGTTCCCTTTTCCCCCTCTCTTGAACTGCCTGTTTCTGGCTTCCCAGCCTGTCAAAATGGCCACCCTGTAGGCTACAACTCTTTATAAGAAATAAAGCTCTCCTTTCCAAATTTATGAACCTCATAATTCTTCAACTGACTAACATATTATAAAATTGCAACAATTTAAATGGCATGTCCAGCTCATAATAGGCATTATGTAGACATTTGTTTAACAAATATAGCATGAAACAATATATGGATCAAGGCAGGGCACAGTGGCTCATGCCTGTAATCCCAGAGCTTTGAGAGGCCAAGGCAGGTGGACTGAGGTCAGGAGTTCAAGACCAGCCTGGTCAACATGGTGAAATCCCGTCTATCCTAAAAATACAAAAATTAGCTGGGAATGGTAGCACACACCTGTCGTCCCAGCTACTTGGGAGGCTGAGGCAGGAGAATCACTTGAACCCGGAAGGCAGAGGTTGCAGTGAGCTGAGATGGCACCAATGTACTCCAGCCTGGGCAACAGAGTGAGACTCTGTCTCAAAATATAGATAAATAGATAGATTAGATAGATAGATAGATAGATAGATAGACAGACAGACAGACAGACATGACTAAGTAGTCTTGAAATGTAACCTAGAATGTATGAGAATGTAGTTTCTTTTTTTTAAAAAAAAGGAAACTTTAACAAGCAGTGAAAAAGGGATACATGCTCAAAAGTGAGTGGAAAGTTTTCATATTTTTAAAATTTCAAATAAGAACTTCATCTTATACCATCCAACCAAAGAAATTCTACATAAAGTGTTAAATATAAAAACAAAACAAAAACAGTCAACAAAAAAGTAAAAATATATATATTTATTTTAAAATCTAGAATTTAAAAAATATATTTATTTTAAAATCATAAGCCCCAAACGATCACAGTAGTCACAAATGCAGACTGACTTGGAGGAGATACAACTGAAGTAGATAGCACGGTGGGTAAGGACATGGGTTCCAGATCAGACCTCCCATATCCCAGCTCAGCCACATGCTAGATGTGTGGCCTTAAGTAAATTAATTCTCTATGCCTAAATTTCCTTATCGTTGGGATTTAATGAGTTTCCACTTTATAGATTTGTCGTGAAGATTGAGTTAATATTTTAAAGTGTTTAGAAAAATGCTTAGCACAGAAGTACTGTAGACATTATTCTAAATATACATGAAAATAATAAGCATCTATATGTAACAAAGACCATGGATGAAATGAAAAATCAGCCTGAGAAACATTTGAAAAATTTGTCAGAAATGGATTTTCTTAATTTATAAAGAGTTTTTGCAAGTTATTAAGAAAACTCTTAATCAGAATCAAGAAGTAGCCAAAGTCTCACAAATAATAGCTTAAAAAGATAGAAGCCCTGAGTTGCTTTGGGGGCTTTACAGCGTCAGGAATGCAGGCTGCTTCTATTTTTCTGCTCCACTTTTGACCTTTCCCAAGGTCACATCATGGTGCACAATAGTTAGAGCTGCAGCCATTAGGTTTTCATTTTAGACAGTAAGAATGAGGAATGGGCAAAAGATCTCGTTTCCCTCCTTGAAAGGGGAATATTCTCCTTTCTCCCTATAATTCTCCCTATTCTTGCTAGAATTTGCAACTATCATATTTTCTGGCATCATATGACCACACTCAACTGCATGGGAATATGAGAAATGCTGTATTTGTTCCCTGCGCCTACATCCTTAGCTAAGAACTGGAGATTTTATTACTAAGTAAGGATGAAGAACAGCCATTAGCCAAGAAACGGTAGTCCCTAGTACAAACTCAGTGTTATCTGGCATGAATCAGGTAACGGCCAGTAATAAAAGATACATGGCAGTAAAACCGCCGGTCTCCCAGACTGCTTTGATGACTATTATATGGTATAAGCTTTTTTAAAGGCAAATTTTAATTTTTTTTAAGTTTAAAAATAGGCTTACATTTTAACCCAGGAATTACGTTTTACAAAAATATACTGTGGAAATAATGGGAGATTCAATGAGAAATTAACATACATGGATACACGAGGGTATTTACTACAAAACTAGAGTAGTGAAAAGTGAAAAATAATCCTAACTGTTCTACAGTAAATTAGAGCATAACCATAAAAGGGAACATTGTGAAGCCATTGAAGATCAGGGAGAGGGAGGGGAAGGGGAAGAACTGAAATAGGGAAAGGGAGGGGGAAAATACGGAAGGGGAGGAGGAGACAAAAAATACCAAATTAGTGTGATGCCTGTTTCATAAATTTAAATATTAATAACAACCAACCTTTATTGTGCACTTATGGTAAGTAATTTGCAGTATTATCACATTTAATCTTTATAATACCCTATTGGTACATACTGTCATTATCCTATTTTTACAGATAAGAAAACTGTGGCATGGCGATATTAAGTAATTGCCCAAAGTCACACAGTTATTCAATAACAAAAAGAGGATATAATACCAGGAGTTTTTTGTTTGTTTGTTTGTTTGTTTTGAGACAGAGTCTCACTCTGTTGCCCAGGCTGAAGTGCAGTGGTGCAATCTTGGCTCACTGCAACCTCCACCTCCTGGGTTCAAGTGATTCTCCTGCCTCAGCCTCCTAAGTAGCTGGGATTACAGGTGCACACCACAATGCTCAGCTAATTTTTGTGTTTTTTTGTTTTTGTTTTTGTTTTGTAGAGACAGGGTTTCACCATGTTGGCCAGGCTGGTCTTGAACTTCGGACCTCGGGTGATCCACCCACCTCAGCCTCCCAAAGTGCTGGGATTACAGGCATGAGCCACCGTGAATACCAGTAGGTTTAACTCCAAGTTTGTAGTTTTCTCATGTCCTGACTGAAGAGAGAGATGATAAAGTGAGGGAAGATGCAACAAAATGTCAACTCTGGTAACCTTGGTGATAATTTTACTAGGTATTTATTTTCTTCCTTATTCTTCTGTAAATGTCTAAAAATTTTATATGATGACTAGTTATTTTAATAATGAGTACGATAAAAGAAAACTCAAGTGTTACCAGCTTGTACTATATCAACCCATGTTGCAGGCCGAGATTTGACTTCTTTATAAATTTGCACTTATGCATAATTTATTAGACATTATCTAAAGAAATGTTAGCTGTTCTCTTGTTTGCCCATGGGAACAAGGAAAAAATATCTCCCACTTCATTGTTAAGTTATGCTCCTGATTTTCTCATCGAAACGCCTGACAGATAATAACTGTGGCTATTCATAGACACATGAATTTACTATACTAATATCCAGTGTCCTGAATGTAGGACATTTGCAGTATAAGATGAATGACACATTAATGAGTTTTTCTTCCAAGTAGCTGGCATCAGGTCCTGTAA
The DNA here is from genome assembly GCF_028885625.2 of Pongo pygmaeus. Lineage (NCBI taxonomy): Eukaryota > Metazoa > Chordata > Mammalia > Primates > Hominidae > Pongo > Pongo pygmaeus. The sequence goes on from NC_072396.2 coordinate 23,504,553, forward strand.
ATAATATCTTTTTTCGCACAAAGGAGAACACATAGTAGGCATATGATACATACATGCAGAGTAAAATAAATAAAGCCCGCTCAATTTCAACATAGGATTTGTGCCATGCTGCATAATTTAAAATGGCAGTAGTATTTCATTCCACAAATATTTTGGAGCATAGACTCTGCGTGAGGTGTGATACCAGGGTCGGAGCTCCAGCAATGAAACAAAGCAGACAAGGTCTCTGACTTCATAGGGCTTATCAGCAATTAATACCCTAGAGAAGGGATAAATAAGCTATGGCATGCAGGCAAATTTTAACACAACGTCTGTTTTTGTACCTCTCATGAACTAAGAAAGGATTTTACATTGTTAAATGGCTGGGGAAAAATCAAGAGAAGAGTAATAATTCATAAAACGTAAAAAATATATGAAGTTCAAGTCCAGTATCCGCAAATAAAGCTTTATCTCCTCAAGTATTTGCAGAAAACAATTGATGAACCCTACCTTAGTGGTATCTATTTTAATCGAAGACCTATGAGGACTGAGACTTAGGAATTTTCACTAAATGGCATGTTAACCCCGCTTCTCAGATTTTGCTAGAAATTAAAATAGATACTGCTAGGGGAGGGGTCATCAAACATTTTCTGTAAAGAGCCAGATAGTAAATATTTGAGGCTTTGCAGGCCATGTATTCTCTGCTGCAACTACTAAACTTTGTCTCGGACAATATGTAAACAAATGGGTGTGGCTGTGTTCCAATAAAACTTTATTTGTTAAAGTTCATTTCTCAATTGTCTATGGTTGTGTAGCTAAATTATGGTTAATGGAATGTCATTGTGCTTTCCTAGCGGAGCTCAGGTAAACCATTTTGCCAGAGTGAAAAGGGACTGCAGCTGTTTATTTGTTACTATTAGCTATTTGTCAAGTGAATGTTAGAGAAAAACTAACATTGGTGTCTGAGTTCTGTTCAGAGGAAAGGAAAAAAGACAAACTAATATAAACACTATTATCTTCTGAAATAACATCTTTGCATTTTTAATAAGAATGGAATATTACTAAGCATCTGGTTTTATATCTTCTGATTAAACATTATTGATACAAAGATGATTAAAGGCTCTCTGAACATACTGCCCAAAATTTTGAATCTTGGTTATTTCTTATAAATACTGTGGTTAAAAGGCAAAAACTATATAAATATATCTACATACCAAATGTTGGCAAGGGCATGAATAACTAGAACTCTCATGCCCTGCTGGTAAGAGTGTAAATCAGTAAAACCACTTTGAAAAACAGCTGGTCGACATCTATCAAAGCTTAATATATGTATTCCCTATGATTTAATAATTCTGCTTTTAGTATGTCCTCAACAGAAATGTATGCATATTACATATCGAAAGACTTCTATAGGCATTTTTGTTGCAGCAATATTCTTAAAAACTCAAAACTAGAACAAACCTCAATATTCATCAACAGTAGAATGAAAAATAAATTGTGGTATATTTATTACAATGAAATATACACAGCAATGAGAATTTTAAGAAAAACAACAACAAAATTGCACTCAACAATATGTTTGAATCTCACAAGTATAATATTAAGGAAAACAATCCAAACACAAAGAGAGCAAACTCTATAAAGTTTTAAAAAGATAAAAGCTATCAATGCTGCTTAAAGGGGTTACCTGGATGAGGGGAACAGTGGCTGCATGGGGACACAATGAGGGCTTCCGGGTGCTGATAATGCTCCGTGTTTGCTGACCTAGGTGCTCGTTACATGGTATGTTCAATTTGTGAAAATTCATCTGTATACCTATGGTTTGTGCACTTTGGACTTATCTGAGAAGGCTCTTGCTACTTTAGAAAAAATGTGATCAATCCAATCAATTTTAAAATCCCAAAATATACAGAGTTAGTAAATATGCTACTTTTGATGTGGTAGAAATGGATATGCCTGAAATAGCAAGACATTCCATTTACCATGATATTATCTGCACGACCATAGAGCCCACGAGTAGATCCCTCTGACACAATGATAGGAAGGATCCATGTAAGGACTCCCTCCCTGCCCCGAACCTATATGCTATCTTATGAAATGAGGAAGCCTTGAGTCAAAGGGACCTTTCTTTTAGGCTGGCAATAATCCTGCAAGGAGGTACCCTATTCCAATCACAGTTTTAAGATTTGTTTAGAGAAGAACTCAGTTATTCCTTTATACTGAGTTTTTTTCTGCCTAGTTGTTATCAGAAAGTTCGTGTGGCCTATCTTTGGGTTATTCCGGTTTACACAGGAGTTTAAGAAGGACAGGCCAGGACAAAACTGAGAACATCTCTGATGTAACTCTCTGTAACGCTAATGTTTATACAAAACACACACACACACACACACACACACACAGTGCTTACCTCAAGCCTGAAGCCATTCTCAATGAGACATTACTGGGAACAAACTCTAATTCCAATAATGTTCATGAGATTGTGCTCTAAAGTCTTAATTGTCAAGAAAGCTGGAATTCGTCCTGTCCTACTTGTATCTGTAACTTCAGTATCTAGCAAAGTGCCAGACGCATAACAAGAATTGGCTAAGTGAAATATTTTCTCATTTTAAAAATTATGCTTTGGAAAACTAATAATTTAGGAAAATATTCACAACATAAAACTAACTAAAACAAACCAGGGTAAAAAACTATCTATATACACATACACACACACAGACACACACATACATACTATGATGCCACTGCTTTAAAACCAACAAAAAGCATACGCAAGTATCAAAGGGGGGAAGTAGTAAAAATGATTAATTTAAAAAGCATAGAAATTGTTGGTGATTTATTCACTTGTTCTTGCTTTTTCATAGTTTCCAAATTTGTAATAATTAATATGTATTACTTTTAAAACAGTGAAACAAAATTTAGAAAGCACAAAAATTTGAAGGACTCATGAAATACCAACAAAAGGCTGGGCGCGGTGGCTCACGCCTGTAATCCCAGCACTTTGGGAGGCCGAGGCGGGTGGATCAGGAGGTCAGGAGATCAAGACCATCCTGGCTAACACGGTGAAACCCCGTCTCTACTAAAAATACAAAAAAAAAAAAAAAAAAAATTAGCCAGACGTAGTGGCGGGCGCCTGCAGTCCCAGCTACTCGGGAGGCTGAGGCAGGAGAATGGCGTGAACCCGGGAGGCAGTGAGCTGAGATCGAGCCACTGCACTCCAGCCTGGGCGACAGAGCAACATCTTGTGCCTCCTCTCTGCTAATATTCACACCTGCTCTCTCTTTTCCCCCCTCTGTAGGGCCTGAGGCCAGTCTCCATCTGCACATCCCTTTCCCTTTCATTCTAAAGAGCAAGCAAGTCACCGCTGGCATTTTCCTCCTCCCACGTTGGAAGCAATCGTTTAGCAGTCTGGTAGAAACCCAGGGCACTGATACCTGCACTCCTATAAAACTGCAGATGCATTTCCTTTATTTCTTCACTTCAGATATCTTTTTTTTAGATTTCAACTTTTAAGTATGGAGGTACATGTGCAGATTTGTTACATGGGAATATCGCATGATGCGGAGATTTGGAATACAGATCGGGTATATTATGCTAACTGCCTGGGTGGTGGGAACACTTTAGATTTCTGAGGCTCAGTTTACTACATGGGGAGGAGTGGTCAGGCTTTATAACACCCCTAGCTTGCTGCCTTTCCTGAATTCACATAGTCTGTCTACTTCTTATCTCCTAGACCAAATAGGCTTCTGCTCAAATTTTCTATGCCTCAAGTTTTCTTTTCTTCTGGAGGCAACTTCTGAGCACCAGCTCTCCTCAGGCCCTATGTCACACCCAGTTCTTAGCCAACTCAGCCAGTCTCTACAAAATGACTCAGATACATGATTTGAAGAAGCCACTTATTCCATAATATTTTAAATAAATACCCCCCATACCACAGATTAAAGGATGATTAAGAGATGCTTCATGTCCTCAGAATGCATGTTTATTAGGAAAAACAGCCTAACGGGCTTTAAGGCAGGCTTTGGGGAAGCAGAAAGATGTGAAAAAAAGAGAGATGAGAGGCCACCAAAGAGAACATGTTCATTTTTACAGTGTGAGAGGCCCTACAGCCAGAGCAGTTCAAGATTGCTAGACCTTAGAAGAAGCCTCAGAGATCACTGACAGCCTCTTGTTTCACTCGAAAGGATACAGAGGACCAGAGTTTAATGGATTTCCTCCCAAACATGTAGACAGCACTGTTACCTGCTCACTTACAAAACCGCAGATGCATTTCCTTTATTTCTTCACTTCAGATATCTTTTTTAAAATTTCCGCTTTTAAATATGGAGGTACGTGTGCAGATTTATTACATGGAAATATTGCATGATGCTGAGATTTGGAATACAGATCGGGATTTCTATGTCCTGTATAGGAAAATGTGCAATGCCAATATGGTACTATACATTTTCTATGTCCATATATTTTCTATATCCTTGCATCTTCCATGACAACTGTGTGTTTAGGACTTTGGGATTTTTACAGACAGGTACAATTATAAACACAAAACCGCTGATTGCTGAGTATACTTGCCAACCTATCATTTTGCTGAGTAATTTTATTTTAAAAAAGGCAAGAAAAAGAAAAAAAGAAAATTCCATCTACCGTGAACATCATTTTATAAGAGACATAACCAGAGAAAAGGACATTCATTTAAATGGTAGAAATGTGAACCAGTGCTGGGGACCCCACTGACTCTCTCTACACTGCCCCAGGTTATCAGCCAGCTGCTACACAAATGGGTTCACATGAATACTAAGACCTAGGTATACTGGTTTTACCTACATGGGCTCATCTTAATATCCAGTAGGAAATTACATTGACCGTCCATGTCTGTTTCCACCCAATGTCTTTGATTGGGTTCTCAAAAGCAGACACACAGCCAAAGCTTTGAATACTAATAGTTTATTTGGAAGATGAGTGGTGGAATAAGGCAGGGAAGGGAAAGAAGCAACTACAGTGTGTACTGTGAGCAACTGGCTCAACAGGGAACTGCTGGGGACCTCTAGGCAATACCTCAGATATTTAATGATCACCTCCACATCCATCATTGGTGAAGCACTGCTCCCAGGAGCATCTAACTCCCTAGCACTATTGGCCTGCTCCTGTAACCACAGAAAGTCTTCAGGCAAAGAGACGCAACTGTTTGTGTGAGTCTCCTGTCACAGAGTCCTGGGGGGACATGATGTGGCACCAACAACATTAATATTGAGACTATTTCTTTTTTAATGCTACTATTAGGTGGATAATCCATATGTTTTAACAAATAAGACCATTTTTTTTATTCCCTGAGTTTTCAAAAGGCATTCTAGACACTTTGTGATCTCTTTTTTAGTAAGAACTTGACACATCCAGGAGAAAATAAGAGTGAGAACTAAGGAGGTCTCTAGAGCACAGACGGTGATGGGACTGACTTATGTTGGTTTTTGCCTCCTTAGGCAGTTAGATAATGGAAAAAAAACATTTAGGACATAAGAGATTTAGGGACTGTCAGATGAGTTTGTCAAAAAAAAGTTGAATTTATTTCCCCTTCCTAATAAGCTAAAATTAGTCACTACTGAATAAATCAAAAAGGCTACTGGCACCTTATTTCAGAAACTTGCCAAATTCTGATGCATAAGACTTTGTTGTTTGTGCTTTATTTTAACTCTGGATTCCTACCAGGTTATAACAAAGCTTCAGCATGATGTCTTTTCGTATCTATAACCATACAGAGAGCCATATTAAGACATAAGGAACAACAGGGTTAAGATTTATTGGGCCAGGTCCCGTGAGAAGATTTAGATATTCCTTTATTTGCTGAAAATCTATCATTCCTGGCACTGAGTATAGGCTCAAGATTCAAAGATCAGGAAGATGTTTTCCTGCCCTCAAGGAGCTCACAGTGTAATAGACACAAAATCTGAATACAAAGTGGAAAATTAGGGATTGGAGTACCCACTGTTGCCAAATCAAGCCAAGGGTTTGGGAACTGGAAATCCAACTGAGGAGTAGGAAAAGACAGGTCTCAGTGTCCAAAAAAAAAAAAAAAGAGCTTATGTATAGTTAGACCACAGCAAAATCAATTAAAGTATAGGAATGACCCTAAAACTTGGACAGAAATTAAGCCCTTGCTTTCCCCGTCGTCCTTAATATTTTTCTCTTGGAAACCACTTTCCCTACCAGGTCCAAATAGACTTCAACTGTGACAGAGACATCAGTCTCAACATCTGGACCTGAAGTTAGTCCTGTTGTAGACTCCATAGCAGGCATACATGAGGTGAGCCCTGGGTACCCCATATCTTGCCTTCACACTTACTGTTTATCTCGTACGGTTGAGTTTTTGCCTTAGTATCATATTGGCATTGCACATTTCCCTAAATCTCAGCCCACTTGACCAGCACTTTAACTATTTCCAGACATAGAAGTACATCCTTCTTCCCAAGGCAGATAGATCCTCTTGCCATGTGTCTCACCGTCTATCTCCCACAATCTCTTGCAAGCTTCCTGGATCCTGTTCTGATTAATCATCGTGTCCCATACTTGGATGACTCTGAGTACCAAACATTGTCTGTGTCCCTGTTCCTGTGCCCCCATCTAACAGTCAGGATCCCTCCCACAGGGCCCCTGCTTTCTGCTTCCTTCCAGAAGTCTATGTACTCCTGAAACCCCCAAAAAAACTCACATAAGAGCTCCACTCATATATGATATTGGGCTTAGTTTCCAGATAATTTCTTCCAAACTAGATTGGAAGTGCTGTCAGGAAATTAAAATATAAGGGCCTACTAATACATGAGAAATTAATGCATTTAAGTATAGTAAGGGAAAAGCATATAGCTGCTGCAGTTGAATTTCAATAAAGAGCTAAATCTCTAGAAGAAGAAAGTCGAAACATAGTCTCATAAACTTGACTGCAAGCTGTCACCCACATATTTGAAATAATAACCAGAGGTGCTGAGTTTTCAATTTTCTGATAATATAATATTAGTAATTTTAACCCAACATCCAATATTGACCCTGGAAATGTTTTGAATTTAAGCCACAACATATGTACAGGCAGCATAACTCATTGGCAAGAACAAGTGCCAAGATCACAATTCATACTGGAATCATTTCTGCCACTTCCTCCCCTTCAACCACCTTCTAGTTGAAGTGATGGAGATCTGGTAGCATCTAGGAAGTTTTGGCAGCTGATGACAAGTTATTACTTTGACAATAACACCATGTTATTATTTTGAAATTTTAGCTGCTGAGCCACAACACTATACACCCACGACAGTCCTCTATGGACCAGCTGGGTGCATGGCTTTGAGGCCTGGTGGTAAGGCCTTGGCAGCATTTGCTGTTCTTGGGATTACCCACTGCTATACAATCTCCTCCATCTCAGTTGACCCATCTTAGTTTCCCATCTCTATGTTTCACCAACAAATCAGATTTAGCACCATTGTTCATTAAACAGAATGATGTATAAATGGAAACTTCATCTAACAGTTGAGTAAAGAGCTTGTATACTTCCCAGGACCATGAACAAAATCATGAGATAAGAATTAATTTGAGGCTTCTCTTCCACTGATATTTGCAATATTCTTAAATTGTCACCATTGTTTCTACTGGAAAAAAAGCAGGTAGTATATATTTACTAAAATCTTATTATTGGTACTTAAAGCTCTAAATACAACTGATTCTTGAAAAGATAATTTATATAATTACTACTGATTATTCATTCTGGGGTGATGATATCCTAGTATATGCAACAACTCTGTATGATCATATTCTGCTAATACTTCCATGTTCCACATGTCTTCTAGTCCTCAGTAGGAGTATCTAAGAAAATGAAAGTAACTCATCCTTTCCAGGACACTAGGGGAAAACAGCAACACATAAAGTAAGCCATCATTAGATTTGCGGCCTGAGAAAGCATTTGAGCATGAGAGAAAGATGACTTGGCTTTTTGGTAGATACGTACCACCCCTTGCTACATACATATGCGCGCACATCCACTTACATCCCCCATCACACACACACACACGCACACACACACACTCTACAAACAGCTGTCTGAGCAGATTTTAGGGCATAATCCTACCTTCCCACAGAAGTGTAGTGTGTTAGTCTGTTCTCATGCTGCTAATAAAGACATACACGAAACTGGGTAATTTATAAAGGAAAGAGGTTTAATGGACTCACAGTTCCACATGGCTGGGGAGGCCTCACCATCATGGTAGAAGGCAAATGAGGAGCAAAGGCTTGTCTTACATGGCAGCAGGCAAGAAAGGGTGTGCCGGGGAAACCCCATTTATAAAAACCATCAGATCTCGTGAGACTAATTCACTACCATGAGAGCAGGATGGAAAAAACTCACCCCCATGATTCAGTTACCTCCCACCAGGTCCCTCCCATGACATGTGGGAATTATGGGAGCTACAATTCGAGATGAGATTTGGGTGGGGACAGAGCCAAACCATATCGTGTAGCAAGAACAAAGCTATTTTTTCTCCTTACCTAGCTGCACTGACAACACTCAGTGAGATTACTGGGTAGAGCCTCAACCTCATTCTTACAGATGCTTCAATTTATAATTCAGTAATACAAACAAGATATCTTGCTATTGTACTTCCCTTTTCACTACTAATTGCCCTTAACACCAAGCACATTACAGTCATTAAATGCAGTACTAACATCACCCTTCCACTCTTGAAATTGTTAACAACAGTGAACACAATATATAACATTTTAATTTTTTAAATTATTTTTAAAAATATACTTCATCTTTTTCCCCTCACTGCATTATTGACATATGATACATGTAAACACACACATATATATTCACCCATTCCCACCCCCTTGAACACACACACAAACAGCACATACACACACAAGCTCACCTACATTCCTACCTACCTTCCTCTCCTCCCCGACCACACACACAGACTTAGAGGCAGGGGCAGGAATTGTTAGAAAGCAACAATTTATCTGACAGAATCTGACCTTTCTAAGATTTGGATTCCCAGGAGCAACGGAAACAAAATGTAATGTAATAGTTAGTAAAAGAGTGTTTAGGTTTGAGGAAACGTTACTGTGCAAATTAGAAAGATATGTGCATATATCTTAGTTATGGGTCCCCTAGAGGCAGAACCTGAGACAAGGAATTGCCAGCCGAGCGGGTAGTCTATTTGGGAAGGAAATGCAAATGACAGGGGAAGGGAAGACAGGCAATAAAGAGTATACGAGTGATGAGCAGGTTTACCTGGTAAGAAATTGGAGCTTGAGCCCTCTGAGAAAATCCAAGCACATCTCAAAATTATCACTTCTAACCCAAATGCGAAGGAGGTCGGGATTTATACCCCAACTCTTTTTAGTAACTGGTTGAGGGATGGGGTGGGAAATGGGTAATTCTGTGGCACTTTTTATGACTTGCTGCAGGTAGGCAAATAAGACCCTGGAGGCCAGAGAGAAGCCTCAGAACAATAAATCTGGGTGCAGGCAAGTTGGATGAAAATGGTGAGCGACGTGCTACAGCATACATTTGTTTCCGTGTATGTTTTAGTACATACTAGCAGGTATGTTTTCGTATAGCTATGTGAGCAAAAATTCTTCTATAAATGTGGCATAAGACACTGTGCCACATTTATAGACGCATAGACAAAACATTAGGCCACAGACAAAAGGGTAGGCCAACAGCGAAATGAAAAAGATCCTCCAAAGGGCAAGGGAAAAACCTATTGAAAAGAAAAACAGAACGACTCAACTGTAGATCACGGACATCAGACGTTGGCTTAGAAATGCCACAATGATAAAATGCTTCTGCAGTAGACAGAAATAACATTAGCTCCTCCCAACCATGAAAATTATGAAGAAAGCCACGTGCCAGAATCACCACAAAATGACAGTTATCTGGATTTTAAATAGCTTACATTCTTCCAAATTAATCTACAAAAAAAGGCAAGATAAAACAATATCAGAACAATTGGGGATGCCCAGCAATTTCATGAAAAGACATGAACTTTCAAAGACTAGAATAGAAAGTTTGCGCTAGATAATGTTCAGATAAACAAGATAGTTCCCTGACTGCTCTAAAAATAGGCATGTAGCTCAACAAAATAGAGACTAGCCAACTAGACAAAGAACAAAGAGCTTGTGGTAAACTGCAAAAATAGCCACGAATCTTCCTTTCCCCATCACCATACCCTCATAATCAATGTGCCTTTGTAACTCCAGCCATCAGTGGGTGGGCCCCACCCCCACCCAGTTTCCACCACTAGAATCTGGGTTGGTTCTCCTGACTTGGCTAAAGGAATAGAAGTTTAATTAACACACGCAGAATCCTGCAGGATGATGAACAACGCAGAACCCAGGTTCCTTTCTGATATGGTTTGTCTGTGTCCCCACCCAAACCTCATCTTGAATTCCCATATGTTGTGGGAGGCACCTGGTGGGAGGTAATTGAATCATAGGGGCAGGTCTCTCCCGAGCCGTTCTCGTGACAGTGAATAAGCCTCATGAGATCTGATGGTCTTGAAAAATGGGAGTCTCCCTGTACAAGCTCTCTCTTTGCCTGCTGCCACTCATGTAAGACATGACTTGCTCCTCCTTGCCTTCCACCATGATTGTGAGGCTTCCCCAGCCACATGAAACTAAAAGTCCAACCTCTTTCTTAAGAAACTTAACTTTCTTAAGAAAGTTAAATGTCTTTCTTTTGTAAATCGCCCAGTCTTGGGTATGTCTTTATCAGCAGCATGAAAATGGACTAATATACTTCCCCTTTGTCCCCACCTCACCAAACTGCTGGCAAACTACCAGACAAGGAAGACATATGCCTAAGGCCCAAGAAAGGTGCTGAGTGAGACCCAGACCAGATGAACTTCCTGGAAGATGGTGGTAGTTTTAGGTTACTAATCTTTGGAGTAGGTTTGTCATGCAGCAACTGCTTACTTTCTCAAGACCCTGATAGGCCTTCAGGCTCAACATGCATTTCATGCTTGACAAATATTTATTAATTGCTTACTGTGGCCTGCCACTGTTCTAGGTTCAGGGAATAAATAAATGATAAAAAGAGTCAAAGTATCTACTCTCATGGAGTTTGCATTCAGATATGAAGAAACATCTAAGCAAATAATAAAATAAATATATAATATGCTAGACAGTGATAAGTCTTGAGAAAGAAAGAAAAATGGGGTAAGGGTGTCAGCAAGTGACAGAGGTTGAGGGCACTGTTTCAGACAGCAGTTGGGAAGGCCTCTCTGTGGACCTGACATTTGCACTGGCTTCTAGCTACCTGTCCTCTCCATCTCCCACCTCTCTTCCTGTAGTTCACTTCACTCCAGTCACGTGGCCTTCTCTTCTAACCAGCAATGCATATTGTTGCCTTGGAGCATTTATACTCCCTGTTGCCTCCACTTCATTCATGGCGGTATCTGCAAGAAGAGCCTCTGAGTGGAGGGAACAGTGAGTGGGGGTTGCTCTTACCTGATATGGGAGAAACTGGAGGAGGAGTGATGCTCAAAATAGTTTCCACTGTTCTCCAGAGTCTCAGCTAAAATTATCTGGCAAGGGTGTAGGGGTTGGGGTGATTCCATAGAGAGCCTTAACTCTAAAAGAAAGGTGAAGCAGCATCTTCCTCATCAGACAGGGAATAAAGATGCCGTAAAATGATCACCTTTCCTAATCCGAATATATAGGTGCTTTCAGTATACCCAAATTCTTACAGTAAAAGAATCTTGAGCTAGAACTGGATATTCTTGATCAAAGGAATCCAATAAGCAATATACACTACTGATTTAGTTATTTAAACACTTGATTGTCATGGTTTTCCCTTTGCAAAGCTCCCAATGCCACTGTTTATTACCTTCAGTTGTTACAGAATTTGGGAAAGGGGATGAGGTTCTCTACATGTCTGATCCCAGAGCTAGTGATATTATTCCATTTTTCCAGATGAGAAAACTCTCAGAAAGTTTACAAAGTAAATTCCATACCCGAGATTTCAAGTCAAGTTTGTCTCATTCCAATTACACCATGAACACTAAATTCCCTTCTCTGTATCCCCCAATCAGTCTTTCTTTGGCTGAATAATTCAATATAAGTCCAACTCAAGTGTAAATTAGTACAGCCACTATGGAGAACAGTTTGGAGGTTTCTTGAAAAATTAAAAATAGAGCTACCATACAACACAACTATCCCACTCCTCGATATATACCCCCCAAAAAAGGAAATCAGTATATCAAAGAAATATCTGGATTCTCATATTTATTGCAGCACTACTCACAATAGCTAAGATCTGGAAGCAATCTAAGTATCCATCAACAGATGAATGGATAAAGAAAATGTGGTACGTATACACAATGGAGTACTATTCAGGCATAAAAAAGAATGAGATCCTGTCATTTGTAAAAACATGGGTGGAACTGGAGGCCATTATATTAAGTGAAATAAGCCAGGCACAGAAAGACAAACTTTGCATGTTCTCATTTATCTGTGGGAGCTAAAAATTAAAACAATTGAATTCGTGGACATAGAGAGTAGAAAGATGGTTACCAGAGGCTGGGAAGGACAGTGTGGGACTGGGGTGGGGTAATGGTTAATGGATACAAAAAAAATGGTTAGAATGCATGAATAAGACCTAATATTTGCTAACACAACAGGGGGATTATAGTAAAAAATAATTTAATTGTACATTTTAAAGTAACTAAAATAATATAATTGGATTATTTGTAACACAAAGGATAAATGCTTGAGGTGATGGATACCCCATTTACCCTGCTATGATTATTAAACATCACATGCCTACATCAAAATATCTTATGTACCACATAAATATATATGCCTACTATGTACCCACAAAAATAAAAAAAATTAAAAAGACAAAAAAAATACTCCCACCTCCATTTCTTTTACAATTGGAGAACAACTCCGATGTCTCCCTTACACTTTCTTTTCTTTTATAGACTGAATGTCACCAGTTCCTGTAATGCTTTCTCAATGATATGATGTCCCTATCTTTAAATCTCACTCAATAATGCTTTTCTTACAGTGAAGGGACTGGTCTTACACACATAGCTTGAATGATAATGATTGTAAGACTTTCCTTGATCTGGACAACTAGGTTTGTTTTCATTTTTGGAATGTGGAACAGAAATAATTTCCTCTCCCACATCACAGTCATTGACTCACTACGTCTACAGTAAAATAAAACCTCCAGGTCTTTCATCCTAAACTATATTTGCCGTTCTCCCTCTCAGTCTCATGCAATTTATTTTTTATCTAAATGTGTCTTGGTTTGGGTTTCCTGAGAAGCAGATTATTTGACAAAGCTGCAAGTATGAGTGGTTCCTGTAGGAGGTGATCCAAGGAAACGTCTGTAATGGAATGAGGAATTGAGGCAGTGAAGGACAAGTATACAATAAAGCATTACCAACCAAGTTTCCACTGTGGGCAAATAAAGTCCAATTCCTATACAGAATTCCAGGAGACTATGCAGAACATACCTCAGAGTAATGCCAGCTAAGCAGTGAGAAACTGGATGATTTGTCCACTAACAACCCATCATGTAATAAACATATTCTTATACTTCCACCCTTGCCCCTGACCAAAAGGGCCACAAGGACAAGCAAACAATACTGAATTATCTCATCCAGCCCATGTTGGTTGCCTGCATTTAAATGTTATGAAGTAAATACAAGGTAGCTATTAATTAAGCAGGCCCCCAAACCCCTTACTATATGGAGAGTTTTAATACCCCAAAATGACAAAACTGTTGTTTTTTAAAATGCCTTTTTTTTCCAAAATAATTTATAGCTCAGAATTATGCAGGCTATTACTATGCTTCCTTCCAATAAAGTGGAATTAGTACTCATTTGCTATAATTTACTATCTAATCCCATTCACCAGGAAAATGTCCTCAAGTTCAGGAAAATACTTCTCTTGGGGCCTGCTTCTTTCTTGCAGGAAAATTTCAGCAGAAAAATCTGTACTGTCTCATTTCCAGAGCACTTTTGGTTTTACAGATACTTACCAGTGATACTTTAGGATCTGAGTTACTTCTCAGTGAATAAATGTAGAGGACCAATAGGGTTTATTGTGCTAAATTTTGTTTTCATTCGGGTTTTTTAAAAAAAGACTTCTAATGTCTTCCTATTTCTTATGCTGGATGATTTTCTGACATACAACAGACACACTGGAAAAGGAGACATAAACAGAATCAATGTCTTTCATTCAACAAGAAAAGAATGCTCCCTTCTTAAGGAAAGACAAGGCTGGATATCGGCCTAATTTTCATCAGGATATGTATTCCAATTAATGAAACTCCACCAAGAGAGATCATTGCTGAGATAAGCCTAGGAGGAAAAAGCTCTGCTCTCCCTTTTGTTAGATGCTCTTCTCATTTCCATTGACATATTTCACTGTTATACAGACCAGAATACTAGACAGATCTCATCATGTAATGTTCTTTTAGTTTTTCTTTTTTCAATGAACTGTGGGTCTCAATGAAAAGAAAGCTTAGAAAATAGTAAATCCTCATGAGAGATTTTTGTGGCTTGACTTTTCACTGTCACGTACAAACTTATTCCTAGAGCAACACATTTCCTGATTCCTTTCAAATATTTTGGTCATTAACTTTTTATTATCTCCTTTGCAACAAGGTTAAAATTATTGGGCTGTTACAGCACTAAGCAGAATCGTTCAATGAATAGTATATAAATTTTCATGTTCAAAATATTGATGGTTCCTTCATGCCTCATAATATCCAGAGAACAACACAGAAGGGTAGTTGGAAGAAGGCTTATCAAGTTAATCTAATACAACCCTTTAACAGCTGGACTTTTATCAAACTATTCAGTTAGATACTTTTCTTTAGGACAGGGATGGCAAATGCATGGTGTTAGCATGCTGCCTCCCCTCACCAGCATATTAGAGACACCGTAGATCAATCAGAGTCCTTATAATTAATCTTTTCCAATTCAACCCTGAAGGCAGCCAAGACTAATTGATCAAAGTAGGCACTGAGATGATATCAGCAGATCCCTAACCAACTTTGGCAGTGTGATGCACTATCTCGATACGTTTTCCATCAGCAAACTTATACCCAATTCTAAGCCACATGTGCTCAATTCATAAGTCAAAGTAATAGGTACATATGGACCTCAACTGTTTTATCCAGTTGAAAACATGTGAGCCAAGATTTGCAAAAGTCATGGGCAATGTACTCAGCTTCATGGATGGCTCATCAACCACAAAATGTAGAAAGTAGCTATAGTCCCACTTTTTATATGGGGAAGGTTACTCTTGAACAAAGAGCATGACTTGCCTCTAGCACAAGTGTAAGCACACAGTCAACATAAATAATGATTTTTAGTGAATGAGTCATTGAAATGAACAATTCACCTTGAAATTCATGGGGCAAAGCACGCTACCCCTCCATAAAACAAATAAATGAGATTTAACCTGTCCTAGAGTATGGCTAAAAATGACAGTATCTCTTCGATTTTAGCTGTGTCCCTCCATAAAGAAAGGAAACCTAATTTGGTCCCCTGTTCCTTGAATGATACGCACTTGTATTTCCAACATGGATTCACATCATCTCATAATTCTTAGCAGTCTTGACCTGGAGACTTCAAGCAGACTGTCAGGATGTTTTTAAAGGAAGTCTCTGCTCGCTTAGCACGTTTCAGATATCCTCTCTGCCTTAATTCTCACCGCTACCTATCAGCTAATATTGTTAAGAGGCACGCATATATGCAAAGAAAATTATATTCTTCTGGACATCTTATTCCCCTTATTTCTATCTAAAAGATTTTCTTTGCAATACCATGTCATCAAACCAAAAGTGTTTATTGCCTCTAATCTGTATATCATTCTGTACTTTCCATTTTTCTCCCGTGGGCATGATTTTAACCAGTAATTCCTAATCTTTTCAGGCAGTCCTAACAGCCCAGCCAACCAATTGATGGTGTGTAACCTTTTGTTTTTCATTTCAGGAAAGACACTTCCCATTGCAGGCCAAACTTACAATTATTACACTGGCCTGTATATTGCCGCTTTCCTTGGAAATTGCATTTTCCATTTCTGACATCATTTGTTCTCTTAACAATTCCAGTGAGAATCTTCTCATGTGGTTCTGAAAAAATGGACCCAAGCTTTAGTGGAACACAGCAACGCAATATGAATATAAATTCACTAACATCTAAGGAATTTGAGGCTTTTGTTACTCACCCAACTTTGCCTGCAACCACAGACATCACGAGGTAGTGTTATAGTGGAGGATCAATATTGAACACACTCTACATAATTTATATACTGCTTTGTAGGGGGCAACTATTACTTGTTTTAATCATTCAGGACATTAGAATCTTAACTGCAATTGCCATTGGTGCCAGAACAAGGCATGGGGCTACTCTTCCTTGAGCTTATACTGTAATTACAAAGGGATGATTTAAGACACCAAAAGCAATTGCAACAAAAACAAAAATTGACAAGTGGGACCTCATTAAACTAAAGAGCTTGTGCACAGCAAAAGTAACTACCAACAGAGTAAACAGAGAACCTACAGAATGGGAGAAAATATTTGCAAACTATGCACCCAACAAAGGTCTAATATCCAGAATGTTTAAAGCACACAAATGAATTAACAAGCGAAAAACAAACAATCCCATTAAAAAATGGGGAAAGGACATGAACAGAAACTTCCCAAAAGAAGACATGCAAGTGGCCAACAAGCATATGAAAAAATGCTCAACATCACTCATCATTAGAGAAACGCAAATCAAAACCACACTGAGATACCATCTCACACCAGTCAGAATGGCTATTATTAAAAAGTCAAAAAATAACAGATGCTGGCGAGGTTGTGCAGAAGAGAGAACACTTATATACTGCTGTCAGGAATGTAAATTAGTTCAGTCACTGTGGAAAGCAGTTTGGAGATTTCTCAAAGAGCTTAGAACTACCACTGGACCCAGCAATCCCATTACTGGGTATATACATACCCAAAGGAATATAAATCATGATGCCATAAAGACACACACACGCACACACACACACACACACACACACGTGTGCATCACAGGCACTATTCACAATAGCAAAGACATGGAATCCTACTAGATACCCATCAACAGTAGACTGGATAAAAACAATGTGGCACATATACCCCATGGAATACTACCCAGCTATAAAAAAGAACAAAATCATGTCCTTTACAGCAACATGGATGCAGCTGGAGGCTGCTATCCTAAGCTAATTAATGCAAGAACAGAAAACCAAATACCACACATTCTTATTTATAAGTAGGAGCTGAAACACTGAATACACACAAACACAAAGAATGGAACAATAGACACAGGAACCTACTTGAGGGAGGAGGGTGGGAGGAGGGTGAGGACCAAAAAACTACCTATTGGATACCATGTTCGTTACCTGGGTGACAAAATAATCTGTACACCAAACCCCCACGACATGCAATTTACCCATGTAATAAACCTAGACATGTACCCCCTGAACCTAAAACAAATGTTGGAAGGGGGAAAAAAAAAAAGAGTAGGTTTGCTTTAAAAAAAAGAAATGAAAAAAAAAAAAGAAAGAAATTCCTGATGCCACACCTCTGACTTCTGTTGGGGCAGGGATCCCCTGGGATGGGTGTATAAGCCTTCCCTCTTGTCACAGGTCAAAGGATACAATCAGAGAGGGCTACTTTCTGAAAATCATCAGTTAGATAATAGAGCCAGAAGTGGTCATTAATAATGGTGGTCAGAAAAATTATGATGTGAAGCCAACTAGAATGGAAGAAGTCAGGGCATATCAAGAAGACCCATGGGACAGGTGCAGCAGCTCACGCCTATAATCCCAGCACTTTGTGAGGCCAAGGTGGAGGATCACTTGAGCTCAGGAGTTCAAGACCAGCCTGGCCAACATGGTGAAACCCCATCTCTACTGAAAATACAAAACTTAGTGGGGTGTGGTGGCACGCACCTGTAATCCCAGCTGCTCGGGAGGCTGAAGCAGGAGAATCTTTGAACCCAGGAAGCAGAGGTTGCAGTGGGCTGAGATTGCACCACTGCACTCCAGCCTGGGTGACAGAGTGAGACCCTGTCTCACAAAAAGGAAAGAAAGAAAAGAAAGGCAAGAAAGGCAGAAAGAAAGGCAGGCAGGCAGGCAGGAAGGAAGGGAAGGAAAAAGAAAAGAAAAGAAAAGAAGAGGAGTAGAGAGGAGAGGAGAGGAAAAAAGAAAAGAAAAAAGAAAAGAGCGAGCCACGACTACAAGGTAGCAAGATAAAAAAGTAAATCTGTATTCATACCCTACAGTTGATACTTGAAAGTACTTTTTATGAACTTGTAGGCTCACTTTTTGGTGGATAAACTAGATGTATTGACTGGTAAAGAAATTAGGGTAAGAATAATAAACTATGCAATTAAAAATGTCTGATTTATAAAAAATTGATGTAACCAAATACATACACACTAATAATAAATACACATGATAAGTCTGGTATCAACTCTAATTGTTCCTTAAAAAGAAAAGGTGAAAACCTTAGCCAGGATTTCCCCTAGTAGTATCTGAGTCTACAATTCACTACTTCTCCTCCTGTCCTTTGTTATTTACATGCCAATTTGGAGTGGTGTCATCTTTGTAACAGGGGTAATTAACCAACTCTACAAAAGTGTCAGACCGTCACCAATTGTCTAACATCTTCTAGCTCTTGCCATTACCAATTAGCTCCAATTCTGTTCTGTGCTGTGTTGAATATAGTAGGATTTCTGTCTTCCAATGTATTCCTTGCAAATATGGGCTGCAAATAACTTCACAGTTATCTTAGAATGGTTCCCCTCTCTGAACAGCAGTGTAGGAGATGGAGTTGTCACTCTGACTTCCCTTAATTCTCAAAGAGGTAGAACACATCCTAGAATGGGTGTTACTCAAAAGAACTGCCTACCAGAAGACATTGCCTCTGATTTTCTTGTCACAGAAACATTTTCTCTGGCTACGCTGTTGCCATGTAGTCATTTTATACTGGATCATGTGTGGGCTAGAGTAGCCAGAATTCTATTTTTCTGGAAGATAAAGGCAGAAAATTCTGTCACTGCATTCATTCCAATCTCCAGGATCAGGGAGTACGAGAGTTCTTCATTCATCTTGTTAGTCACTCAACCCACAGTACTAACTGAGCACCCACTATGGATTCTTTATGGATTACTGAAGTAGGTGTTGGGAGAGGGTGATGATGGAGAAATCAGGAATGTTTTCCTGAGTAAATTCTCATCTCAATGGACAGACAGGCCCAATAAACCCACAAAGTTTGTCCCAGAAAAATACACAAGTACTGTGAGCGATTTATTAATTCATTGTCATTCAGCTCCTAACTCACTCTTCCATAGGCTGGTTTGTGATGTGGAGGCAGGGCCTCTTCAATCCACATTTCTGCTTTTCTGGCTGGAGCCCTATTAGGCTCTAAGGGGGCTGCAGAGCTGGAGGAAGCAGGAGCGAGTTGCTTCTTCCGGTCTGCTCCCTCTGAGGATTTCTCCACCAACACTTCACTACTGCAGTGGCAGTGTCTCCCGTGACAGCAGCTGAATGCAGTTTACAGTTTTTCCAAGCCGTGTAGGATCAGCTTTATTCTTAAACTCCAGAACCAACCATCCTCAGAGGTCTGGGCTTCAACTCCATGGAGACTCCTCTGACCATCTCAGTTTCAAGAGTATTAAGAATTCCAACCTCTTCTTTTTGTTTTCCTAGGCCTCAGGGGTGAAGTTGCTTTCTGTAGTTTTTCCCTCCCTGATTCCTTAGTGTGTTCTTTCAGTCTTTTTAGTTTCTTAGTTCACAGTGCTATACCTTGTTAACAATTCTTTTTACCGAGGTACATATTTTTCCTGTTAAAATAACTGAAGAGATTTCTGCCTCCTCACTGGAAATTGAGTGATACAAAATCCCAAGTTACTCAGCCTTTCCAATGCAACAGGTTTTTGGAAACCCTCTGAACAGTCAGATTGCTATAAAAGCCCACTGAGAACTCACACAGGTGAATTTGTCCCTTCTCTGTCCAAATGCAACATCCTCAGCAATCTTTGAATGAGTACACAAAGTCATGATATTTAAAATATGTACAGTAACATATAGCATCCAGTGATGTACAAAAACTCAAAACTATGTATACAAATCTGGGACTTCATGACAGTGAGTCCCTAATTGACACTTCTGTGGCTCACAGTGGACAAAGAAGCCTTACAACCTGTCTTTAATAAGAATATGCTTGGCCAGGCGCGGTGGCTCACGACTGTAATCCCAGCACTTTGGGAGGCTGAGGTGGGTGGATCACCTGAACTCAGGAGTTCGAGACCAGCCTGACCAAGATGGAGAAACCCCACCTCTACTAAAAATACAAAATTACCTGGGTGTGGTGGTGCAAGCCTGTAATCCCAGTTACTCGGGAGGCTGAGGCACAAGAATCTCTTGAACCCAGGAGGCGGAGGTTGCGATGAGCCAAGATCACGCCATTGCACTCCAGCCTGGGCAAAAAGAGTGAAACCCCATCTCAATAAAAAAGAATACGCTTGATGGTTGTACTAGGAGCCTCCTGGAAATGCGGCTATCCCCTGGCTCCTACTGGCAGGCCCGTTCTCTATTCCTGTGTTTAGGCTTCACTACTGGGTTTACTCCATCTGATTTTTCGGTTTGGTGTACAAAAAACCCCTGCCAGCTTTCTTTCCTGAAAAGCTGGAGCCTGGTGTTTCTACCTGGTCAGGCTCTGCCTCAACCAGATCAACTTCCCCGGAAAAACTTGCAACCCAGAGATTCCTGCTGCCAAGATCTCAGCCAATGCTTAAATCATCTGGATGACAATGACACACCCAACTCTTAAGATAAATTTACTAAAACCTAAAACACTGACTATATAGCTCAGTCAATCCTTCTAGAGTCTCTAGGTTTCAGCTTAAGCCTCTGTTTTTTCCTGCTCAAAGACAGAGTTGGTCAAGTGAGTCTACCAATTAAGACCACACAGTTTATGACAATACAGTCCTTCACTCAATTCCCTTTGAACACAAGGCTCATATTTGGAACCACTGGGATCTGCAATGTGTGGCCATGGAAAAATCTTCCATGTATAATCCATGTTATGTAAAGATTGTTTTCCTGGGAATATGATGTGACTCTAGCAAGTTTTTAACAGAGTACACTTGGGCCAGGAAGGTTCTAGGCATAAGCGAGCATTGAATGAGGAGAGATCACACCAGGAGTAGACCCATTCTCAAGTACAACCTTGATGGTAAACAAGAAGCAATACCCCTCTCAATCAAAAGATGTGTCCTCATCCCACACTTCTCAGCTCCAAGAGATAGTTAATGATATGATCATCTGTTTCCCTCCCAGGTTCCCAAAGATCTGAAGGAAAAGGAATGAACTCCAATATCTGCCTTCAATTTCCCTTTCATTTCCTTGCAATCTGATGCATCATGACACTTGTTTTGATTTTTATTTTTGAACACAGCCAGGCTCATTCACTTACATATTGTCTATGGCTACATTCCCATTAAAAGGGCAGAGTTGAATAGTCATGACAGAGGCCGTATGGCCCACAAAGCCAAAAATAATCACTATCAGGCCCTTCAGAGAAAAAAAAAAATTGTGGGCTGGGCTGTGTGGTTTACTCCTGTAATCCCTGTGATCTCAGTGCTTTCGGAGACCAAGACGAGAAGATCACTTGAGCCCCGGAGTTCAAGACCAGCCTGGGCAACATAGTGAGACCTCTACAAAAAAAAAAAGTAAAAAAAACAATTAGCTGAGCATGGTGATGCACACTTGTAGTCCTAGATGCTTGGGAGGCTGAAGCAGGAGGGTCACTTAAGCCCAGGAGTTTGAGGCTGTAGTGAGCTATGGAGGTACTACTGCCTATGTAACAGAGTGAGACCCTGTCTCAAAAAAAAAAAGAAGCAGCAGAAAGAAAAGAAAAGAAAAAGTCTGTGAACCCATATTTATTATCACTTTTGGATATATATTCTACTATTGCTATCTGTTTTAGGATGATGATGAGGGACATACAAAGCGAATGGCTTAGCAATAGCTGACCACATCTGAAGCTTTGACAATTATATCATGATCATTTCCTAGCAGGCAGTTTGTACTACCTGCTCCTGTGGTAAGCACTTTAATAAGTGTTATTATATATATTTGTAATAACCATAACACATCTTACTTACTCGATTTTTATAGATGGGAAAATATAGTCAGAGAAGTTTAGTAAATTTCGCAAGGTAATACAGGCAACAACTGGTGAAAGCAGGATACATATCTTAAGGTAATCCATTATACAGGTCTTCTCAAGCCTTAATGTGCATATGAATTATCTGTGGACCTTATGAAAATGCAGATTCTGATTCAGAACATCTAGGATGGAGCCTAAGATTATTCATTTTTAACAAGTTCCCAGGTGATGCTGTTGGTTTGCAGACTATACTGAATAACAAGGCATTATATCTATACTGTGCCTTGTTGAACTGATTTAATTGGAAAAATGTTCCATCTTTCTACCTAAATCAAAGCCTGAATGACAGAATCAGGGATCAGAGTTGGAAGGACTAATTTAATAATAGCAGCATTAAGAATAGCTAACATTGACATGTTATTATGTGCGCTTGATGTGAATTGTCTCATTTTATACTGACAACCACCCTAGAGATAAATATCATTTTAACATCATTTTACAAAAGAGAACAGTTAGTCACAGAGCAGGTAAGCAACTTACCCAATGTCACACCAATGGAGGAGATGAAAATCTAACTTCAGTCTATCTGATATGGCCCCTGCTCATAATCAGTACACTCTGCTGCATCTTATTGCATGTGTCTGGTTACATAACAAAGACAAGTGTTGGCCTCATCTTTAAGTGAGGTCAGCCTCTGTCTTTCCAGCCACTCTTATCTGGACTCACAAAAACCAGGCTCTTCCATCAGGCTTGATGATGGCACGAATTTTATTAGCAATCTTGGCCCACCTTCCAATGGACTTAGAATCAGTCTTGCTCTCACAGACATAGCACCAAGTGTACCACATGGGTTCTGTCTCACTCGCATAAGCCCTAGCCTAGGTTGAAGCAGTCTATAAAACAACCTTCTATCCTGTTTCCTTCTACCAAATATTCCAATGTTTTATTGACAACAAAATATCAACTTGAACCACAGCCTGCTTGAGTGGGACCCTGACACCTCACCAATTACTTGTTTCTGAGAGTTTCATAATCCCAGTGGCTCTCTGACTGGCACATCGCCTGTGTTCCATTGGCCTATATGTCTATCTTTAAGCCAGTACTATATTATTATGATTATTGTAGCTTTGTAATATACTTTGAAATCAGGAAGCATGATGTTTTCACCTTTATTCTTCTTTCTCAAGATCAATTTGGCTATTCATGTTTTACTGTGATTCCATATTAAAAACTTTAGAATTGTTTCTAATATTTCTGTAAAAAATGCCACTGGGATTTTAATAAGAATTTATTTGAATCTGTAGATCCTTCTGGGAAGTATTGACATTTGAATAATATTAAGTCCTCCAATCCATGAATACAGGATGTCCTTCCATTTGTGTCTTCTTTCATTTATTTCATCAATGTTTTCTAATTTTCAGTATACAAGTCTTTCACCTCCTTAATCAAGTTTATTCCTAGGTATTTTATTCTTTTTGGTGCTATCATAAATGAGATTGTTTTCCTAATTTCCTTTGCAGATAGTTTATTGTTAGTACATAGACATGCAACTCATTTTTATATGTTGATTTTGTATACTGCTAAATAAATCCATGCATATATGGTCAACTGATCTTCTACAAGGGAGCCAAGAATATGCAATGGAAAAAGGATAGTCTCTTCAACAAATAGTGTTGGGAAAACTGGATATCCACATGTGAAATAAGGAAATTGGACCCTTATCTAACACCATACACAAAAATCAACTCAAAACGGGGCAGACTTAAACATAATACCTGAAACTGTAGGGATACACATATATGTAATCTATCTATCTATCTATCTATCTATCTATCTATCTATCTATCTATCTACCTATCTACCTATCTATCTATCTATCTATCTATATATCTATCTATCTGGGACTACATCAAACTAAAGTGCTTCTGCATAGCAAAGGTAACAACAGAATGAAAAGGCAACCTATGGAAAGAGAGAAAATATTTGCAAACCATAAAACCATATATCTGATAAGGAGTGAATCCTCAAGATACACAAATAACTCCTACAACTCAATATTTTTAAGAAAAAACTACTAATCCAATTAAAAAATAAGCTGAGGACCTAAACAGACATTTTTTCAAAGAAGGCATACCAACAGCCAACAGGTATATGAAAAAAAAAGCTCAATGTCACTAGTTATCAGGGAAATGCAAATCAAAACCATAATGAGACAATACCTCACACCTGTCATTAGTCTACCAACTATTGACTATTGACTATTATCAAAAAAAAAACAAAAGACAAGTGTTGAGGAGGATGTAGAGAAGTTGGAATCCTTACACCCTGTTGATTGGAATGCAAAATAATGTAGCCATTATGGAAAACAGTATGGGGGTTCCTCAAAAAATTACAAACAGAACTACCATATGATCCAGCAATCCCACTTCTGGGTATTTATGAAAATAACTGAAATCTGACTCTGAAAGGGATATTAGCATTCCTTTGTTCATTGCAGCACTGTGCAAACAACCAAAATGTCCACTGGTAGATGAATGGATAAAGAAAATGTATTATATACATATACAGAATAGAATACAATTTAGCTTTTCAAAAGAAGAAAATTCTGCAATATGCTACAACATGGATAAACCTTGAGGACATTATGCTAAGTGAAATCAGCCAGTCACAGTAAGACAAATACTGCATGATTCTGCTCATATGAGATGTCTAAAATAGTCAAATTCATGGAATCAAAGAGTGAAATGAAGGTTTCCAGGGGCTGGGAGGGATGAGAAAATGGAGAGTAATTAACAAGCATAAAGTTTCAGCCAAGCAAGATGAATAAGCTTCAGAGATCTGTTATATCACATTGTACCCACAGTCAACATATAATATGTTGAAATGTATTGTAAATGTAACAATTTATTGAGAGTAGATTGCATGTTAAGTTTTCTTACCATAATACTAATACTAATAATAAAACCATCTATGTTTTAATTAGTGTTTGCCAGTCATGAAATCTGTGTCACTCTATGAAGAGAATGTTCAGATCAAAGTCAGATAGTCTAGAAAATACCACTTATTGTTCTCTCTGAATGATCTTTAAATAGCCACACACATTAATTAATTTTCTGCCATACTTCACTGGGGTTGCAATCTTTTTCAGCAAATTGAGACAGAGACTCCATAATGAGAACAAAACTATATCAAACACCATTTCAGCAAAAATTGAAAAATCAAAAGTGGTAATATTTCTGAAGTAATGGCTATGTTGAAAAGAGTAAATGCCATCAAATGCATCTATTTTCCTGTCAAGTGCTGTAATGAGACTGGCAGAAAAACAAAATGCCAAATTAATTCCCCTTAAAGGCGGTTGCATTTTCTTCCATCAGTTTTCTTCTCCTATCATTTAGGAATATCAATAAACTCCCAAAGAGAAGCTTTGGCAGTTACCATTGTCATTTTGTGTTTCTCTTCCCCTCAAATGATTCTTACTAAAGACTTAAGTCACCTGCTATCTCCCTCTGTAGTAATGTGCATTGAAAAGAGTTGAGCATAAGCCTTTGCCCCAAATCCTCAGTTTGAATAGTTTTATCAACTAGAAGCAGTTCTGAAGCCCCTGTGGAAGGCAAAGTGCTTGGAAATCAGATTCTTACAGTTCCATATATTATTTATTTTAACAATTTATTGAGATATAATTCACATACCTTGCAAGTCACCCATTTAAGTGTACTATTCAATGGTTTTTAGTACATTTTCAGAGTATTGCAAGGATCACCACAATCTAATTTTAGAACACTTAATCACCCAAAAAGAAGTTACTACCCATTATTCTTCCCACCTCACTTCCAAGCTCACCTCACCTCCTGTCTCCATCCCCCAGCATTAGGAAACCACTAATCTACTTTCTATATATAGTTGACCATTATTAACATTTCATATAAATGGAATAATAAAATATGTGGTCTTTTGTTACTGGCTTCTTTCACATAATATAATGTTTGCAAGGGTCATCTACGTTATAGCATTTATCAATACCTCATTCTTTTTATTGCTGAATATTATTCCATTGTGTGAACACGCCACATTTTCTTTCTTTTTTTAAGTTCAGGGGTACATGCGCAGGTTTGTTATACAGGTAAATTTGTGTCATGGGGTTTTTTTGTATAGATAATTTCATCACCCAGGTATTAAGCTTAGTACCCATTAGTTATTTTTCCTGCTCTTCTCCCTCCTCGCAACCTCCACCCTCCAATAGGCCCCAGTGAGTGTTGTTCCCCTCTATATGTCCATGTGTTCTCATCATTTAGCTCCCACTTATGAGTGAGAACACGTGGTATTTGGTGTTCCTGCATTAGTTTGCTAAGAATAAGGGCCTCCAGCTCCATCCATGCCACATTTTCTTTATGCATTCATCAGTTGGTGAACATTTGGGTTCTATTTACTTTTCGGCTACTATGAATAATGATGCTATTTACATCCATGCACAAGTTGTTACGTGAATATGTTTTCATATCCCTTCCATAGATACCCAAGAGTGGCACTGCTGGGTCATATGGTAACTTTATGTTCAACATTTTGAAAAACTGCCAATATATTTTCCAAAGTTACCACACTATTTTACATTCCTACCAGCAATGTATGAAGGTTCAAATTTCTCCTTCACATCCCTGCCAAAAACTTCTTGTTGTCTGTCTTTTTAATTATAGTCATCCTAGTTGGTGCAAAGCAGTATCTCATTATGGGTTTGATTTCCATTACCCTAATGACCAATGATTTTGAACATCTTTTCATGTGCTCTTGGCCATTGGTACACTTTCTTTGAAGAAATGTCTAGTCAGATCTTCTGCCCATTTTTAAGTGAGTTATTTGTCTTTATTATTGAGTGGTAAAAGTTCTTTATACATTCTGGATACAAGTACCTCATCAGATAAATTATTTGCAAATATTTTCTCTCATTCTGTGGGTTATCTTTTCCGTTTCCTGAGAGTGTCCTTTCAAGCATACACCTCATCCTGCTTTTGCAAAGTTCAAGCAGTCTGAATCTGCCACAGGTGTGTTAGTAAATACTGATTGACTGCCAAAATTATATTGATTCCTTCTTGCCCTTAGGAAAATATCTAAACACTTCATTATGGCATTCATCTTTTGTAATCTGGCCCGACCCTTCTCTTTACCATTAATCCCTGCCTTTCCCCCTGCCCGCCTGCACCCAATGGACCTTATGCCCCTCCTTCAAGAGTCTTTTCACTCTTTCCTCTGTCTAGAATGATCCCTCCCTGCCTGCCTTTTCTCCAACCATAGCCCCCATGCCTCTCCCTCCATATATATATGTACTCATAGTATTTCTGTTCACTAGGTAAATCCACCATCTGTAATGTTCATGCTTGGATATACCTCAAGGAATATACTTGAGATACACCTTTCTTGGCTTCATCGGCAAAGTTAGATACTCTGTTCTTGGTATTCCCACGGCATTCTTTTGTTCATCTCTCTCAAAAAGCACTTCACATATCATAGCATAACATGTCGGTCCCCTACGTGGGCATTTTCCCACAAGACTGGTACAATTCTCCTAAACTAGGATGTTGCGAGATTTACTTCTGGCACATAGTAGGGGCTTGCAGAAACTATCAAAGCTCTTTAAAAATATTCCAGTTTCCTTTTCCTTTCAGGCAGACAGTTAGCTTGCATTTGCCTAGCCTTTAAAGTTAGGAATGGCTGTGTGGCCATTTTGGCTAATGAAATATGAACAGAAATGACATATCATTAAAATGAGGTCCCTTTAAAAGCCAATGTGCTATTTGCCAAGCTATGTTTTCTTACTATGGTGATCAGGAAAGCATAATTAAGATGAAACTGAGTCAGTGAAGGACCACAATCAGCATAGTACCATGCCAACCACAGTAGACATGTACTATGAGTAAAACAAAAAAATGTGTGTTAAGCCGCTTCAGTTTAGAGACTCTGTTACCACATCATAACCTAGCCTCTCCTGACTAGTGCTGGACTACATACATGTCTGTTGAAAGAATGCAATGAAAATGCAGTGCAGGTCACTATCTCTTTAGTTTGCCTATAATGGAATAAATCACCCTTCTCTTGCTTTATCT
This sequence comes from Pongo pygmaeus, assembly GCF_028885625.2. Lineage (NCBI taxonomy): Eukaryota > Metazoa > Chordata > Mammalia > Primates > Hominidae > Pongo > Pongo pygmaeus. Next base: position 23,532,825 of record NC_072396.2, read on the forward strand.
CAGTATGTATACTGTTAAATAAATAGCAATGATTGCTTCCTAAATGTATTCTACTTCACTCTACTAGTAGTCTGCTAAATTTGAATGTAAAGCAGAACTATTTTCTCCTTGCATTACAAATGGAACATCTGAAAGTCTTCTACAATTTCCAATTCTTATTTCTTGAAAGTAGCACACTGGATTACTCTTACAACAAATTTTTTAAAAAGCATTCAAAAATACCCTGTTAAAATGTACCTTCTGAGGCAGATACTCCTGACATACAGCTGCATTTAACTTCAAATTTTATCATGGGAATAAGCATAAATTGTTTATACATGGATCATGGATATTTATCCCTATGAAAACATTTGGCTTTGGAGAACAGTATGAAGAGAAGCTGTCTGGGGGTTGAGGTGGGAAGTAATGTACATGGGGTTATACAGTAGCCTTTTTCTTCAGCGATGTTTGCAGAGAATTCTTTTTTAGAGTTGAGGATTCTCAAAATGACTACGTCATTTAAGCACACAAAATTAGTGCCTTTTGAAAACTATGATTTAAATTTTCTGGTGGCAAGCATATCTAAGTGGATAAATTTATAAATAATCCAGTTTATTCCTGAGTCACTGTTGACCTGTATACTCAGAGATGATACCTTTCTGTTTTGTTCAGCCACTTACTTTTGTACATATCTCAATGTTTGCACTTTTGGCTGAATTTTAATCGTTTGATTATATGTCTCTCTTTGGTCTGTGAAAAACACATTTTATTATTCATACACTCCTCATAGCAAAAATAGACCCATTTTTTAATTGATTAAGGGGTTGCATGCATGAGTGATAAGTGAATGCTAAGTTAGTTGTGTGACTTTGAGCAAACCACTTTTAGTCTCTCTAGACCTGAGCTATCCAATACAATATTGACTAGCTACATGTGGCCAGTAAGCACCTGAAATGTGGCTACATGTGTAAAATACACATCAGATTTTATGTCTAAAATACACATCAAATTTTGAAGACTTAATACCAAAAAAAAAACCTCACAAATAACAGTGTTCATGTTGATTGTATACTAAAATAATAATGTGTTGGGTATGTTAGGTTAAATAAAATAACTATTTAAATTATTACACCTGCATCTTTTTACACTTTTTTTTGTTTTCAAATAATTATAGAGCCCCAAAACAATTCAAAAATATTACAGAGAGTTTCTGAGTGCCTTTAACCAGTTTCCCCTCTGATAACATCTTACATAACTACAATACAATATCAAAATTTTAAAATTGACATTTATATAATACACACGCCTTATTCAGATTTCACCAGTTTGACATGCATATATTTTGTTGTGTATGTGTGTGTGTGTGTGTGTGCATGAGTTCCATACAATTTTATTCCATGTGTAGCTGCATAAGATCACCACTAAAATCGAGATGCACGACCATTCCATCACCACAAAGATCTCCCTTGTGCTACTCCTCAGTAAACCAATCCTTACCCTAACACCTCGTCACTAAACCCTAGCGAATCACAAGTTCTCCACTCTATAATTTCTTCACTTAAGGAATGTTATATAAAAGAATCATATTACGTATCCTTTTGAAATAGGTTTTTTTCCACTCATCATAATGTCCTTGAGATTCATCCTAGTTGTTGCATGTATCATTAGTTGTTCTTTTTATTGCTTAGTCATATTCATGGGATAGATTACCACAGTTTGTTTAACAGCCCAGTGCTGGAGATTTGGGCTGTTTCCAGTTTGAGGCTATTAAAAATAATCTGCTATGAACGTGCATCTATAGGATTTGTGTGAATGTAAGTTTTCATCTTTATGAAATGAATGCCAATTATGAAATGAATGCCAATAAGTGTGACTGCTTGGTCATATGTTAAATACATGCTTAGTATTTTTAGGAAACTAGTTGTTTAAGAACATAGGTGTATAGTGATATATCATTGTGGTTTTCATTTGTATTTCTCTAATAGCTAATAATATTCAATACCTTTTCATGGGCTTACTCGCCATCCATATATCCTCTTGTAAAATGTTCATTTCTCTTGCTGATTTTCTAATTGGATTGTGTTTTTTATTTGTTTCTTCTGGTTTTTTTACTGTTGGGTTTTGAAATATTTTTGCGTATTTTACATACAAGTCCTTTGTCAGATAAGAGATTTACAGATATTTTCTCCCAGGTTGTAGGTTATCTTTCCATCTTCTTAGCAGAGTCTTTTGCAGAGCAAATTTTTAATTTCAATGAAGTCCAATGTATCAACTGTTTTCTTTTGTGAATTCCTAGATCCCAAGTATTTTTTTTTCTTCTAAAAGATTTATAGCTTTATATTTTGATCCACTGATCCGTTTTGAGTTAAATTTTTTAAGTTGAGGGGTTTAGGTCAAGTTTCCGTGTTTGTCTATGGGTGTCCAATTGCTCCAGCAATTGCTTTTGAATTGCTTTTGCATCTTTGTCAAAGGGACATGGTTGTTTAGGTCTATTTCTAGGTTCTACATTCTGTTCCATTGATCTACAATATTCATCCCTTCACTAATACCAGTCTTGGTTAATAAATATTTATAATAAGCCTTGAAATCAGGTAGACTGTTTTCTCTTTATTCTTCCCTTTCAAATTTGTTTTAGCTATTGTAGTTCATTTGCCTTTTCATATAAACTTTAGAATAAGCTTGCATATATTCACAAATAATGTTGCTGAAATTTTGACAGGAATTGCATTAAATTGGGGGAGAAATTATATTTTTACTATATTGAGTCTTCCACTCCTTGAGTATGGTATGTTTTTCTCTCTTTATTTAGATCTCGGATTTCTTTCATCAGCATTTAGCAATTTTCAGTATACAAGTCTTGTCATGTTTTGTTAGATTTATACTTAAGCATGTCATTACTGTTGAGTTATTGTAAGTGGTAATGTGTTGGGGTTTTTTTGTTTGTTTATTTGTTTTTGAGACAGAATCTTGCTCTGTCGCCAGGCTGGAATGCAGTGATGCAATCTCGGCTCATTACAACCTCTGTCTCCCGGGTTCAAGCAATTCTCCTGCCTCAGCCTCTGGAGTTGCTGGGACTACAGGCACACAGCACCATACCCGGCTAATTTTTGTATTTTTAGTAGAGAGAGAGTTTCACCATGTTGGGCAGGATGGTCTTGATCTCTTGACCTTGTGATCTGCCCACCTCGGCCTCCCAAAGTGCTGGGATTACAGGCGTGAGCCACTGCACCCAACTGGTATTGTGTTTTTAATTATGGCTCCAACATGTTCATCGCTAGTCTGAAAAATACAATTGATTTTTGTATGTTGATTTTGTCTCTGCAACTTTGCTGAACCTACCTGTTAGTTCTAGGAGGTATTTTTGTAGATTCCTTGAAATTTTATATGTAGATTGTGTCATCGGAAAATAGGAACAATTTTATTGCTTCTTTCCTAATCAACATGATTTTCTTTCTTTTTCTTACCTTATTACTCTAGCTGGGATTTTCAGTAGTGTGTTGAATAAAAGTGGTGAAAGTGCCTGCACTTGCATTGTTTACAAACTTAAGTGTAAAGTATTCAGACTTTTACTATTAATCATGCGGTTAGCTGTGGTCTTTTTGTAAATGTCCTTTATTATATTGAGGAAGTTATCCTCTATTCCAAGTTTGGCTAGAGTTTTTATCATAAATGAGTGTTGAATTATGTCAAATGCTTTTTCTGCATAAATTGATGAAATCATGCGATTTTTCTACTTTAGCCTGTTAATGCAGTGTTTTATTAAAGTGACAAATTTTTGAATATTCAAACAGCCTTGCATTCCTGAAATAAACTCCAGTTGGTGTATGTGTGTATATATGTGTGTATATACATGTGGATGTGCATTTATATATATTGCTAGATTCCATTTGCTAACATTTTTTTGAGGTTTTATTTCATCTGTGTTCATAAGGGATATTGGTCTGTAGTTTTCTCTTTGTTTGTACTGGATTTGTCTTTTTCCAGTCTCAGGGTACTATTAGCCTAATAAAATAAGTTGGGAAGTGTTCCCTCCTCCTTTTCTAGCTTCTGTAATAAAAAAATTCTAGAATAGTGTTAATTCCTCTTTAAATGTTTAAAAGCACCTAGGAGAGAGGATATATTTTGAGAGACTTTTTAAAATACAAATTAAAAATTATCTATTGGACAGAGCCATGTGTAGATCTTAGCCTTCGCACTTGCAAATCAAAGCTTTACAAGAGATGCTCTTCAAAGTCAATCCTTTACACCTCTACAACCCCATGATTTTAGGAATTGTTGTTTGACTTCTTTATGCAATGCAAAATGATATAGATAATCTTGTTTCCCTTTCTACTTACCTACATCATAGTTATTGGAAATGAAATAGTTCTGGAAAGCCCTTCAAATGCCTCAAAATAGAGGCAAGGTTATTATTGTTTTTAAAATGAATACCAGTATGTTAACATTTCTATAGGAAGTAGTTGGTAAGCAAGGATTTCTCTGAAGGAGCTTATTGCAGGTGCTAATCAGCTCACACTATTTTTTACTGTCTGTGCTGAAAAAAGAATTAATTACTTCAGTAACCTCACTTCTTCACATACCTAAATAATGCATACCCCTACTCTGTGGAGAATAAACTAAATTTGATAGAGAAAAGTTTAATGCGTAGCTAAAGATAGCACTGTAATCTCCTTGAAAGAACTCTCAGCACTCTCCTCCCTCTTTTTAAACAGACTTTCCTTTTCTGAAACTGCTAATGAATGGTTCTTGTATCCTTGTGATTCCCTCCCTCATTGTATATCCTCCCACATATTTCCAAAGACTATTAAAGTTCATTTTCTTCCAATATTCATAAGTAATTTTCCTGAAATCCATTGGATCCTTACCAGAACAATTGCAATGACCTGTCCCCAAAAGTCTTGTTTTCTAGAAGCATTGTTTAAAATTAAGACAGTGCCTTTGAGCTTCAGGTACAAGATATATAAAGTTCTCACTCCATCACTACAAAGTTCCCCAGTGGTCTAGTCATCTCTCATTGAAACTGTTTCCCTTAAAATATGTGTTTCTCCATCATTCCACAAAAAGGGCATTTTTTTTTTTTTTTTTTTTTTTTTTTTTTTTTTAAGACGGAGTCATTCACTCTGTTGCCCAGATGGGAGTGCAGTGGCACAATCTCAGCTCACTGCAACCTCCATCTCCCGGGTTGAAGTTATTCTCCTGCTTCAGCCTCCCGAGAAGCTGGGATGACAGATGTATGCCACCATGCCCAACTAATTTTTGTATTTTTAGTAGAGATGGGGTTTTGCCATGTTGGCCAGGCTAATCTCGAACTCCCGGCCCTAAGCAAACTGCTTGCCTTGGCCTCCCAAAGTGCTGGGATTATAGGTGTGAGCCACCGCGCTGGGCCAAAAAGGGCATTCTTGAAGGTCATTGATGATTTTCGTCTCCAAAATTCAGTAGTCTACCTCCCTCCCGTCCTTTTGAAGAATTTTATATTGTTTACCAAAACTCCTCGACAAGTTCTCCTGCCTTATTTCCTATTATGTAGACTCTCTTTTCACCTACCTTCCTGTTTTTCTCTTCTCATTATCTAATCATATGAATTCTATGGTTCCTTAAAATGTTCTTAAACCTGTCTTTCATTACTGTCTATTTGTTCAAGTATTCAATTCCAGTTTCAACTATAACTTCTATGCTGACTATTCTCAAATCTCTCTTCGTCTTCTCATCTGAACTACAGTCCCAAATCTTCAGGTTCAGTTAGGATTTTTACTTGTATGCCCCGCACAACACCACAAACTGGACATGACTGAAACCAAACTCCTCTGCTTCCCCTCCGCCTTTCCTGTCGAATGGCTTCAAGATTCTCTGCTTCAATAAGTCTCTAACCTGGAAGACTGAGTCATCTTTAATTAAAGACTCTTTTTATCTGAGAACCAGGCACCAAATCAAGCACATTTTTTCCCTAGAAACTAGGATTAGGTGGAAGGGAAAAGACCTTGAAGCTAACCATATCCATGTTTACATTTATTCATGTTTAAAGTTATTTACCGCAACTTTGCGTGAACTTGGATATATTATATAACATCTCTGAGCTTCAATGTTTTCACATGAAAAAGATGAAAAATACATACTATGAAGTTGCTGTGGTAATTTAATGAGATAATACACTTAAAATGTTTGGCATACAGTAGAACTCAGAAATGTTAGTTGCTTCTCAGACGCAGTTTTTCTATCTGTTCCGTTCTCCGAGTTCCCACTGCTAAACTACCACACTCTGTTCAAGTCCCTCAGTCCCATGTACTTGAAATATCAAAAACAAAGCCCCGATTTTTCAACCCCACTTTCCTGCACTCTACTTTCTCCAAAGGGACCCACTTCCCTCATTAATGTCATATGACTCCTTCATTCTAAGTTTACCACTGTTTTACCATATTAACTTGATAGTTCATTGACTGTCCTTAAGGTTCGTAAAAGTTCCCTTTTCCTTTCCCCTGACCCAAACCATCCTTCTCCATTTCTCCTTTCTCCTTAACCTGAATTTTTTTGTCCTAGTCCTCCAGGCTGCCCTGATTTCTTCCCAAAGGCCACACTGGGTTTTTTTCCCTGAAACTTTAAGATCCTTCTATCTCTAATTTCATACCTCCTATAGTATCAGATCAAACCCACTCCCCTTATAGGTCTTTGCCTCAACTCTCCAGCCTCTCCAACCTCCCTTCAGCCCTTCTTGCCTGCAACCATTATTAACACCTAATAGCATTCTAATTTGTGTTTGTTGGGCTAATTGTCTTAGTCTGGTCAGGCTGCTATAACAAAACACCATTAACTGGATGGCCTATAAACAACAGGAATTTATTTCTCACAGCTCTGGAGTCTGGGAAGTCCAAAATCAAGTCACCAGCAGACTTGGTGTCTGGTAAAGGCCCACTTCCCGGTTCACAGACGGCCACCTTTTCATTGTAACCTCACATCGCAAAAAAGGCATGGGGTTTCTCTCAGGCCTGTTTTATAAGGGCAAGCTAATTCCATTCATGAGAGCTGTACTCTCATGACCAAGTCACCTCCCAAAGGCCCCATCTCCTAACACTATCACCTTTGGGGTTAGGATTTCAACATAGGAACTTCGGGGGAACAAAAATATTCAAACCACATTTGATGTTCCACATCAGTGCTTACAAGCACTTGGGTTTCATATATTAATAACATTTCAAAGCCTAATTAGGCTACTGGCCATTAGATTTACATTCTTTCTTGCCCTAGGCGAGACCTTTAAAAATAATTTGAAATCCTTATTTCATTTTAAAAGTATATTTTACAAAAAATAGTAGGGCATAATGTTAGAATAAAAAAGTTTATATTGAATAAATTTAGATTTGGGTAAAAAAATTCTATTATCCTTGTTTGTTTGTTTTTTTTGTTTGTTTTTTGTTTTTTTCATTTTGATATGGACCAGAGGAAGCTATCAGGAAAATCCTTGGACAGGGAATCTCCATGATTGTCTCTCTATACCTACTGTTTCTATAACAGGGATAATTGATACTTGGAGAGTTCCTACTATGAACCAATTAGTAAAACTTTGTGTGTGTCTGTGTGTGTGTATGAGACAGGTACTAGTATGCCATTCTATACACAGCAAAACTAAGACATAATTTTCTCATGACTCACAGTGAATAAATGGTGAAAGTGATATTTGGACCCAGTTATTTAAGGTCCAGTGTTCTTGATTGCTAACTACACCACACTGCTGCTACTTCTTTAGACTCTGTGGTATGAGTATGATTCTATATACAAAACAAACATATCAATACGTACAATGATAATTGCAATGTTTGCCATAATACAGCACATCTATTGAACAGAATAATGGCCAGATATATATCATCCCAAGGAAACTACTTCTATAAAGAGTATTTATAAATTGTAAAGTGCTGTACAGATGCAAAACCAACTGTAATTATTATCATCAACAATGCTAACTGGAATTCCATAAGTCAAGTTTGCCTTAGACCATCACAGCAGATTTATTAAATAAAACACTATCAATATGATTTCTAAGGGAGTCCCATATATGAGACTATTTTAGGCCAGCAACATTAACTCATCTTTAAGAGAGTTTTGTAGAAATTGGAGTGATGGCAAAGTAGCCCAATTCACTGCCTGCAATATTTCACTCTCTTACTGTTGCCTCTAAGATTATAGGGACTGCCCTAAGCAAAATGGTAGAAACCGTCTTAAACATACTCTTGTCTTTCCTTACATAACCCTTTTTATCTTACCTTGGGGGAAACTTTACATATTCTTCCCATCTTTCCCACTCTCTGCCCTAAAAGAATCTTTTAGCCAGCTGCTCCACTGGAAAGCATCTAACCGACAAATTCACATTTTTGTGTTTTGTTTTTCCAGGACCATGCTAATAACATACCAAGCCATAAGCCATAGGGATATATATTCAGTGGGAATATTTCAGATACAGTGAATAAGGCCGTTGTAGAGATATTTAGAGCAAAGAACATCACACTGGTGGCCCTTAATTTAGCTGACAAATATTTTTTCCAACTGATAAGGGCAATTGTAAATGGTAATGAATCATTCTGAAAGCACAATCCCTCTCAGTATCTTCAATATCCACAAGTCTTCTACCAGTTCTGTGTCATCATAGTAATTCGCCACAATGAGTTCCACCTTAAAGCGCACTGCTCTCTACCCAGATTTTACAACTACCCCTCTCCCAACAATATGACTCTTCTTCACTTCACTTTCATGGCTTCTTCTATTTTTCTGTATCACCCACATAAAACAAGAATAGAAGCAAGTCACTTCGTAGTAAAGGAGTAATGTCCTGTACTATTTTCCTGACTGGCCACAAGTCAACAAATGGTTCTAAATTTTTACTCTCAATAATTTGCTGAGTACCTTCGGTCAATTCCAGAAAGAATTTGGAACCTCAATTTCACTCTCTGTAATAAGGGAGAACAAAATGACCTCTGATGTACCCAACACCTGTAGAATTCTACAGTTCTGTAATATTAAATATTATTCAAAGTAAAGACGAAGGCATAAAGACAGAGAAACATAATACATCCTTCGAGAGGTAAAAACCACGTGTAACTAAACAAATTTCCTTTTAAAATAGTTAATAAACTAGAAGACATTGAGAATGCCTTAAAATTCCTAGTACAATTCATGGAGAAGTATGGAGGAGTTGTAATGTGACTTGATCAGAATATATCTGGCTGAACAACCAGATGAAAAAAAAATTGGTTAGGTAATTTGTATTTATCCAGACCAGTGGTTTCCAAAATACATTCCAAAGAACACTACTAATTGTAAAAAATAATAATAAAGATTGAATTTAAATGCAAACTGAGCCCTTGAGGGTTGTCTGGACTTAGTGACTCATTCCATAAAATAGAGTATGGAAAGGGAGAAATAATAATTTTACAGTGTAGAAAACATGAATAACACAAATTATCCAAGGGACCGAGGTTGACATTACCAATGATGGGTCACAATGACATCAGGTACCTATCTCCCCAATATGATGTGATGAGACAGGCTCTTCATCTCTGTGATATTTTCTTCCAAAAGCCCATAACCCCAGTCTAATCATGAGAAGTTACATCAAGCATACCTTTTTGAAGGACATTCTACAAAATTCCTGATCATTACTACTCAAAATTGGAAAGATTATGAAAAATAAGAAAAAACTGAGAAACTCTCACAAACTGTACATAACTAAATGCAGTATGGTGTCTTGGAGTGGATCTTGAAACTGAAAAAATACATTAATGGAAAACTGGTAACATAAAGTTTGGAATTTAGGTAATGGTAACACACCAATAGTGTTTTCCTATATTTGACAAATGTAACATGATAATGAGATATGATAAGATTAGAGGAAACTGAAACTGGCTGAGGCTATACAGGAACCTCTCTGCACTACTTCCGTAACTGTTCTGTAAATCTGAAATTATTCCAAATAAAAAGCTTATTTAAATAATTGATGAAGATATCCATTAGCAAATTCGTTTGGGGAACTTTGGATTAAACAACTGATTTTTCTCAATGTCTGTAATTATCATAGCTCCTAAAATATCCAATAAGCATTGTGATTTTAACAGAGAGAATATAGGGTGCTGTGTTTCCCAAACATATTTGACCAGAAACCTTTTTATTTCTTCAAATAGCATCTTTTACAAAAAGTACTGACACAGAGAAGTTTTCTCCCAAGGTGTCACAGACTTCTGTCCTATACTAGACCATGATGAAATTTTAATCAGTGACTGACTGAAGAGACAAAGATGCTATGAACATTAAATTGGCAGAAGACTTGAAACTAGAGGCTAATATGATGGATGAGAGAATAATCATTAAAATTATATTTAATAGGCTACCTCAATTGACCAAACTTAATAAGATGACTATAAAAGGATACATATATAGTCTTCATTTAGGTAAGCAAATAAAAAAAAAAAAAAATCAGCTGAGTAAGTAAAAGAAGCAAGAACTTAAATGCCCGTCATGTTACTGTGAGTAGCTTTGTGTCTCAGGAGTTCTTAGGTAAAATTAGTAGAATTGTTGTGCTCAGTAAAGATGCCCTAATAGTAGGAGTAATGCCATTCCTGCAGATTGTTTGCTTGTTTTTTCATTTGTTTTTTAGTTCTGCGTGCTACATTGTAAATGGTCCTCAATGAACCATTTCCAAAGGAGAGGCAATAGGATGATGTGTGTCTTGGAAACCATGTCATAGCAAGAAACGTTGAAGAAACTGGAAATGTTGCCCTGATGCACAGAAACCTTTGACAGAGGCCGGGCGCGGTGGCTCACACCTGTAATCCCAGCACTTTGGGAGGCCAAGGCGGGTGGATCACCTGAGGTCAGGAGTTCGAGACCAGGCTGGCCAACATGGTGAAACCCCGTCTCTACTAAAAATACAAAAAATTAGCCAGGCGTGGTGGCAGGCACCTGTAATACCAGATACTCAGGAGGCTGAGGCAGGAGAATCACTTGAACCGGGGAGGCCAAGGTTGCAGTGAGCCAAGATCGCGCTATTGCACTCCAGCCTGGCCAACAAGAGTGAAACTCCATCTCAAAAAAAAAAAGAAAAGAAAAAGAAAAAAAAGAAAACTTTGACAGATCCTTAAGTACACAAGGATACAGGAGAATCAAGCCTATTCTGTATAACTTCAGAACTCAGAAGGACTTAAGGGCACAGGAAACCGCACGTTTTGGTTCAAAAAAACTTTTGTAACCATTAAACAGCCTCATAACGGAATGGATATTCTTGAAATGAAGTGAGCTCCCTGCCTCTGGGAGTGTCTAAATGGAAGCTGGATATCCCTCTGTCCAGACTGCTGCTAGAATGTCTTCTACGTGTACCTAATAAATGAGTTCTACACAGCCTTCCAGTGCTAAGGTCTCAGAAGCTATCAAACCACAGGGAAGGAAAAAAAAATGAAGAGGCACTGAGAAAAGTGACAAATCACTAAAAATAGCCCCTAAAGTACCTTAGGCACCGCTTTACCTCTCTTCTAACCATCATCCCTGTAATAATATCTGGAAACTGCCTAAACAAGTGTTGACATGTAGTTGATGAATTAAGGCAAAACGCTGTCCTAGAGTGTGCACCTAAGAGATTTCTGATTAGTAGAATTAAAGTTACACTAGAGGACAGGGAATGATGAATTTATCCTGACAAAGTACTGTATTCACTCCAAAAGAAATTTACCAAAATAAATAAACACACGAATATATAAATAAATAGTTTTTCTTTAAATGCATTATTTTTTTCTCTTAGGGAAATAACTGGCTTATATAAAGGACAATGTATATATGGTGTGTATGTTGAAGGCGTGCTTCAAGGTTGCTCTCAAGCTGAGCCAGAACTATCACGAGAAGAGTGAAAGGGGCACCCAGCACCCAGAAGTTAAGGAGGCATTAGGGTCCTGTAAGTGCTGGCAGGGTCAGCCCGTGAGAGTGAGTGCCTCTTTAAATTTGCGTCACAGACGCCTGCTTACCTCACCCCAGTCCAATCCCTGTGATTGGTCAGGCCATCAAAGCCTCGCCCCTTCGACGTCAAACACTGGCTTCTGGGGCAACTGCTGCGTAGCTGCGCGACTAGCACCCGGAAACAATTGCCACCGCCATCTTTTGGTGCGGAAGGTGACGGGAAAGAGGCCGCAGACCTGAACTTCCAACCGTATGTAGGCGAGAAGCCGGTGCCGATACTCCCACTATCCCACAATGTCCCACCAGGCCCCAGAGTGGAAGAGGGCGGAGGCTAATCCAAGAGACCTTGGGGCCAGCCGGGATGCCAGGGGCAGCAGAGGCAGTGGCTGGAGTGGCCTCTTCGGCCATCAGGGACCGAGAGCAGCAGGCTCCCGTGAACCACCACTCTGCTTTAAAATAAAGAACAATATGGTTGGTGCGGTCATTGGTTACAGTGGATCAAAAATACAAGATCTACAACATTCGACAAACACCAAAATACAGATCATAAAGGGGGAATCTGAAGCAAAAGTCAGAATTTTTGGCAATAGGGAAATGAAGGCAAAGGCCAAAGCGGCTATAGAAGCACTTACTAGAAAACAAGAAAGCTACAACTCAGAATCCAGTGTGGATAATGCTGCATCCCAATCCCCTATTGGAAGAAATCTAGGCAGAAATGACATTGATGGAGAAGCTCAGCCATTGTCCAATTGGGATCGCATTGGGGCAGCAGTCGTGGAGTGCGAAAAGAGAAAATGGGCAGATCTACCACCAGTTAAGAAAAACTTTTACATAGAATCCAAAGCAACAAGCTGCATGTCTGAAATGCAGGTGATTAACTGGAGAAAGGAAAATTTCAACATCATGTGTGATGACTTGAAAAGTGGTGAAAAGCGTCTCATCCCAAAACCAACTTGTAGGTTTAAAGACGCTTTTCAGCAATACCCTGATCTTCTGAAAAGCATAACAAGGGTAGGGATTGTAAAGCCAACACCAATTCAGTCACAGGCATGGCCAATTATTCTACAAGGAATAGATCTTATAGAAGTTGCACAAACCGGAACAGGGAAAACATTGTCCTATTTAATGCCTGGGTTTATTCATCTTGATTCTCAACCAATATCTAGAGAGCAAAGGAATGGGCCTGGGATGCTAGTCCTTACACCCACTAGAGAGTTGGCTCTTCAGGTGGAAGCTCAATGTTCAAAGTATTCATATAAAGGTCTCAAAAGCATTTGCATATATGGTGGTAGAAACAGAATTGGACAAATAGAAGACATTAGCAAAGGTGTAGATATCATTATTGCAACTCCTGGGAGGCTGAATGACCTACAAATGAATAACTCTGTCAACCTAAGAAGCATAACCTACTTGGTTATAGATGAGGCAGATAAAATGCTGGATATGGAATTTGAACCCCAGATAATGAAGATTTTATTAGATGTGCGCCCAGACCGACAGACTGTTATGACAAGTGCAACTTGGCCAGATACTGTACGTCAACTAGCACTTTCTTATTTGAAAGATCCTATGATTGTTTATGTTGGTAATCTGAATCTAGTTGCTGTAAATACAGTGAAGCAAAATATAATTGTTACCACAGAAAAAGAAAAACGAGCTCTCACCCAAGAGTTCGTAGAGAACATGTCACCCAACGACAAAGTCATCATGTTTGTCAGCCAAAAACATACTGCTGATGACTTGTCAAGCGACTTCAATATCCAAGGCATATCTGTAGAATCATTACATGGCAACACTGAACACAGTGATCAAGAGCGAGCATTAGAGGACTTTAAAAGTGGAAACATAAAGATACTGATTACAACTGATTTCGTACCCCGAGGTCTTGATCTTAATGATGTCACACATGTATATAATTACGATTTCCCAAGGAATATTGAAGTATATGTACACAGAGTAGGGTACATTGGACGGGCAGGAAAGACTGGCACATCAGTTACCCTCATCACTCAGAGAGATTCGAAAATGGCCGGTGAATTGATTAAAATTCTGGACAGAGCAAATCAGAGTGTTCCGGAAGATCTTGTAGTAATAGCTGAGCAATACAAGTTAAATCAACAAAAGAGGGACACAGAAACACGATCAAGAAAACCTGGACAAAGACGCAAGGAGTTTTATTTTTAAGTTGAAAAGTTGTACCAGGCTACTGGAAGATTCCAGGCATGTTAAAGATATGCAGTATTGAATATATGTAAGGAAGTATTGGAAACATACTAGCCATTTAAAGACATAACTAATTCTTAAATAATACTGCTAAACTTTCAATATTGTGTATGTTCCTTAATATTAAAAAAAGTCTCAAAAAATGAGAGAGTGAGAGACTATGTGAAGAGAAAGTAAACGTTATGTGTTGGTTAAAGTTTAATTTCTCTTAATAATACTTTTATTTTAGGTTTGGGGGTATATGTGAAGGTTTGTTAAAGAAACACGTGTCATGGGGGTTTATCAACTTTCAATATTGTGTATGTTCCTTAATTTTAAAAAAGTCTCAAAAATTAGAGAGTGAGAGACTATGTGAAGAGAAAGTAAATGTTATGTGTTGGTTAGAGTTTAATTTCTCTTAAAAATACTTTTATTTTAGGTTTGGGGGTATATGTGAAGGTTTGTTAAAGAAACACGTGTCATGGGGGTTTATCAACTTTCAATATTGTGTATGTTCCTTAATTTTAAAAAAAAGTCTCAAAAATGAGAGAGTGAGAGACTATGTGAAGAGAAAGTAAATGTTTTGTGTTGGTTAGAGTTTAATTTCTCTTAAAAATACTTTTATTTTAGGTTTGGGGGTATATGTGAAGGTTTGTTAAAGAAACACGTGTCATGGGGGTTTATCAACTTTCAATATTGTGTATGTTCCTTAATTTTAAAAAAAAGTCTCAAAAATGAGAGAGTGAGAGACTATGTGAAGAGAAAGTAAATGTTATGTGTTGGTTAGAGTTTAATTTCTCTTAAAAATACTTTTATTTTAGGTTTGGGGGTATATGTGAAGGTTTGTTAAAGAAACACGTGTCATGGGGGTTTATCAACTTTCAATATTGTGTATGTTCCTTAATTTTAAAAAAAAGTCTCAAAAATGAGAGAGTGAGAGACTATGTGAAGAGAAAGTAAATGTTATGTGTTGGTTAAAGTTTAATTTCTCTTAAAAATCCTTTTATTTTAGGTTTGGGGGTATATGTGAAGGTTTGTTAAACACGTGTCATGGGGGTTTATCAACTTTCAATATTGTGTATGTTCCTTAATTTTAAGAAAAAGTCTCAAAAATGAGAGAGTGAGAGACTATGTGAAGAGAAAGTAAATGTTATGTGTTGGTTAAAGTTTAATTTCTCTTAAAAATCCTTTTATTTTAGGTTTGGGGGTATATGTGAAGGTTTGTTAAAGAAACACGTGTCATGGGGGTTTATCAACTTTCAATATTGTGTATGTTCCTTAATTTTAAAAAAAGTCTCAAAAATGAGAGAGTGAGAGACTATGTGAAGAGAAAGTAAATGTTATGTGTTGGTTAAAGTTTAATTTCTCTTAAAAATACTTTTATTTTAGGTTTGGGGGTATATGTGAAGGTTTGTTAAAGAAACACGTGTCATGGGGGTTTACTGTACATATTATTTCGTCACCCAGGTATTAAGCCCAGTGCCCAATAATTATCTTTTCTGCTCTTCTCCCTCCTTCCACCCTCCCCCATCAGCTAGACCCCGGTGTCTGCTGTTTCCTTCTTTGCGTTCATAAGTTCTCATCATTTACTTCCCACTTATAAGTGAGAACGTGGTATTTGAGTTTCTGTTCTTGTGTTAATTTTATAGTCTGCCATGTCCATTTGTCTTCTCTAAAACACTTGGTAGAAGACAACAATGGTGCTTTTCTGGCTTTAAAATTGTTGTACTAAATTGAAGCATAGCTTCAAGCTTATCCAGTCAAAATATTCTCTTTTCCCCCCAGCAGTTGGTGCCACAACAGTTCTTAAAGTTATTTCCACTATCATTCTCTACTTGTTTTAATTCATTAGAAAATAAGTGCTAAATTTTTTAGAAGATTCCACAATTCTATTTTTATCAGAATGATGTCACCAACAGAGCAGGATGTCTGACTCACTGGGAATCAGGTCCTTGTATGCATTTTGTCACTATCCCTTGGTTAAAACTCTGAGGAAATCACTTGCCTTCTCTAGGCCTCAATTTCTCTACTCATAAAATGGGACAGTTTTATTAATTTAGAGGTCTCTTTTACCTCTAAAATTCGGTGATATTATAACTAAAACTGTATACCCCAGCCTTGTATTAACACTTTTTTGTCTAATCTAGGAGAAATTGCATCCTTATATAATTGAATAAAACAATCCTTTTCAATGACAAGAATAGTGCATTCTGCATTTTTATTGATTTTGCAATTCAACTGGTAGGTTTTCATTTTATTCTTTGCTTTTCTTTTCATCATGCTTTATTTTAATTCAGTTTGAAGGTCAAAACCATATATATACAGATACATATATCAGGGAAAAAATTAAAGTGAAAGAAAAATTTATCTACTGGGAAAAACATTAAAACCAATCAAATAAGGGCTGGGCGAGGTGGCTTACCCCTGTAATCCCAGCACTTTGGGAGGCCGAGGCGGGCGGATCATCTGAGGTCAGGAGTTCAAGACCAGCCTGACCAACATGGAAAAACCCTGTCGCTACTAAAAATACAAAATTAGCTGGGTGTGGTGGCACATGCCTGTAATCCCAGCTACTCGGGAGGCTGAGGCAGGAGAATCAGTTGAACCCGGGAGGCAGAGGTTGCAGTGAGCTGAAATCGTGCCATTGCACTCCAGGCTGGGAAACAAGAGCAAAACTCTGTCTCAAAAAAAAAAAAACAAATGACATTTTTGCCATAAGAACCAATTTTAGTAAAACTCTTCCTAATTTTATCTATAATTCTACCTCTTATGCCTTATTTAGAAGCAAGGTGCTTCTCACACCTGCAAAAAGAAATCCCTACAAAGATGTTAAGTAAACTTTAAAATTCAGTGTTCATGAAAACATTAGAATTAGTTAACATTTCTGGTAAAATCAAGAGAAAAATTAAGGCAACAATCTTTTTTCCCCAGCATGCCTTACCTGTGACTACAAATAAGTCAGAAAATAAGGGAAAGAAAGAAGTAAATGCTCTAGGTATAGGTATTTAAGGCTTAAAGTATGGACTTTAAAGGCTTTTTAAAATGTGGACCTTAATATCTCTGGATAAAATTAATAACAATGGTTAACATTTTTGAGTGATACATACCTGGCGCTTTATCTCCTAATCTCTAATATTTATAAGAACCCCACTCGGAAGGAAATCTTACCCCTATTTTGCAGAGGATGAAGCAAAGTCAGAGGAGCTAACTTGCCTAAGGGCCCTAAACTTGATTAAAGAGAAATTAAGTGATATTTAGAGGACTTAAGGGGTATTTTGACGTGGAAGTGCCTGATTCCAATATTTATATTTTTTAATTTTAGTATAGTTATTATGTTTAAAGGCAATATGCTTGACTTGAGGTTCTCTACAAGTTCAGATTTAGTGAAATAAGTGTGTGCAAATTTAATGCAAAGGCAATCTATAGCAGAACTGTAATAGAAGCTCAAATGGCTTAGTGCTGTTCACTCAGAGGAGAAATGATAAATGTTTAGCAAGTTAGAGTATATGTTATTTTCCAGAATTATTCTTAGGGGCAATGCTATATTTGTTAGAAAAGAATGCAACAACGCAACCACTTGAGATAGTATATTTCCATAATCATGTCTAAGTAACAGTTACAAGAAAAATTATCACTCAATGTCTATGAGTAAGAAAATGAGAGATGTATGCATTTCTTCTACAACATAACGCTGGACAGAAGAACTAGTGTATAGAGAAAGATAAGCAGAAATAGTGCAATGACTGTTAACCAAGGGTGATTTTGCTCCCCAGGGGAGCTTTGACAATATCTGTGGACAGTATTGGTTGTTACAGCTATGGGTAGGGGGTGAGGTGCTCCTAGCATCTAGTGGGTAGAGGCTGAACACCCTACAATCTACAGGACAGCCCCTCACAACAAAGAATTATCTGGCACAAAACAATAGTGCTGAGATGGGGAATCCCTGAGACAGCATAAGAAAAACAACCAAAACCAACTGCTTCGTAACCAAAAAGGCACGTCAAAGAAAAAAAAGAATAGAGGGTTTCTAAGTTATATCTTGTGGGTTTTGCAGAGAAAAAGTATCCCTACAAACTTCCTGTCTTTGGTGTAGTCTGCATCAGTGGTTCTCTACCAGGCCCAGTTTTGTCATTGTCTGGAGACAGATTTGGTGGGTTGTTGTGTTAGTCCATTTTCATACTGCTATGAAGAAATACCCAAGACTGGGTAATTTATAAAGAAAAAGAGGTTTAATGGACTCACAGTTCCACATGGCTGGGGAGGCCTCACAATTATGGTGGAAGGTGAAGGAGGACAAAAGGTGCATCTTACATGGTGAGCAGGCAAGAGAGTTTGTGTAGGGGAACCCTCGTTTATAAACCATCAGATCTCATGAGACTAGCATGAGAACAGCGTGGGAAAGACCCGCCCCCATGATTCAATTACCTCCCACCAGTTCCCTCCCATGACATGTGGGAATTATGAGAGCTGCAATTCGAGATGAGATTTGGGTGGGGATGCAGCCAAACCATATCATTCTGTCCCTGGCCCCTCCCAAATCTCATGTCCTCACATTTCAAAACCAATCATGGCTTCCCAACTGTCTCTCAAAGTCTTAACTCATTTCAGCATTAACTCAAAAGTCCACAGTTCAAAGTTTCATCTGAGACAAGGCAAGTCCCTTCCACCTATGAGCCTATAAAATCAAAAGCAATTTAGTTAATTCCCAGACATAATGGAGGTACAGGCCTTGGGTAAATATACCCATTCCAAATGAGAGGAATTGCTTAAAACAAAGGAGCTACAGGCCCATGCAAGCGTGAAATCCAGCTGGGCAGTCAAATCTTAAAGCTCCAAAATGATCTCCTTTGACTCCAGGTCTCACATCCAGGTCACGCTGATGCGAGAGGTGGGTTCCCATGGTCTTGGGCAGCTCTGTCCCTGTGGCTTTGCAGAATATACCCCCTTTCCCGGCTGCTTTCATGGGCTCACAAAGAGTCTCTGTGGCTTTTCCAGGTGCAAGGTGTAAGCTGTTGGTGGATCTACCATCGTGGGGTATGGAGGATGTTGGTCCTCTTTTCGCAGCTCCACTAAGCAGTGCTCTAGTGGGGACTCTGTGTGGGGGCTCCCACCCTACATTTCCCTTATGCACTGCCCTAGCAGAGGTTCTCCTTGAGGGCCCTGCCCCTGCAGCACACCTCGGCCTGGGCATCCAGGTGTTTCCATACATCCTCTGAAACCTAGGCAAAGGTTCCCAAACCTCAGTTCTCGACTTTTGTGCACCCACAGGCTCAACACCACGTGGAAGCTGCCAAGGCTTGAGGCTTGCAACCTCTGAAGCTGCAGCCCAAGCTCTATGTTGGTCCCTTTCAGCCACAGGTGGCATGGGTGGGACACAGGGCACCAAATCCCTAGGTTATATACAGCAGGGGAACACTAGACCCAGCCCATGAAACCATTTTGTCCTCCTAGGCTCCAGACCTCTGATGGGAGAAGCTGCCATGAAAACCTCTGACATGCTCTGGAGACATTTTCCCCATTGTCTTGGGAATTAACAGTTGGCTCCTCATTACTTATACAAATTTCTGCAGCTGGCTTGAATTTCTCCTCAGAGAGTGGGTTTTGCTTTTCTATCACATCATCAGTATACAATTTTTCTGAACTTTTATGCTCTGCTTCCTCTTCAAATGTAAGTTCCAATTCCAAACCATATCTTTCTGAATGAATAAAACTAAATGTTTTTAACAGCACCCAAGTCACCTCTTGAATGTATTGCTGCTTAGAAATTTCTTCTGCCAGATGCCCTAAATTATATCTCTCAAGTTCAAAGTTCCACAAATCTCTAGGGTAGGGACAAAATGCCATCAGTCCCTTTGCTAAAAACATAGCAAGAGTCACCTGTGCTCCAGTTCCCAACAAGTTCCTCATCTCCATCTGTGACCACATCAACCTGGACTTTATTGTCCATATCACTATCAGCATTTCGGTCAAAGCCATTCAACAAGACTCTAGAAAATTCCAAACTTTCCCATATCTTCCTGTCTTCTTCTGAGCCCTCCAAACTGTTCCAACCTCTGCCTGTTACCCAGTTCCAAAATCATTTCCATATTTTGGGTATCTTTACAGCAGCACCTCACTCTACTGGTACCAATTTACTGTATTAGTCCATTTTCATACTGCTATGAAGAAATACCCAAGACTGGGTAATTTATAAAGAAAATGAGGTTTAATGTATTCACAGTTCCACATTGCTGAGGAGGCCTCACAATCATAGCGGAGGGTGAAGGAGGAGCAAAGGCAAGTCTTATGTGGTGAGCAGGCAAGAGAGCTTGTATAGGGGAACTCCCCTTTATAAAACCATCAGATCTCATGAGACTTATTCATTATCACAAGAACAGCACAGGAACAACCCGCCCCATGATTCAATTACCTCTCACCAGGTCCCTAACACATGGGAATTATGGGAGCTACAATTCAAGATGACATTTGGGTGGGGACACAACCAAACCATATCAGTCGTCATAACTGAGGGTGATGGTGGTGGTATTGGTATCTCCTGGGTAGAGTCGGAGGATGCCACTAAACATCCCACAATTCATAGGAGAGCTCCCTAAAACAAAGAATTATCTGCCCTGAATGTCAGTAGTGCCACAGTTGAGAAACCTTGCAATGGATTAAGCAAAAATAAAAATGCAAACCTAGGTGTAGAGAAGCCAAGAAGGGACTTTATGAAGGAAAACAAAAAGAGGATATTCATTTGTTGTGCACTGCGCAATATAAAACCCTCCACTGGCTGGGCACGGTGGTGCACACCTGTAATCTCAGCACTTTGGGAGGTGGAGGCGGGTGGATCACCTGAGGTCAGGAGTTCGAGACCAGCCTGACTAATATGGTAAAACCCCATCTCTACTAAAAATACAAAAAATTAGCCAGGCGTGGTGGCGGGCGCCTGTAATCCCAGCTACTCAGGAGGCTGAGGCAGGAGAATCGATTGAAGCCAGGAGGCGGAGGTTGCAGTGAGCTGAGATGGCGCCACTGCACTCCAGCCTGGGTGGCAGAGCAAGACTCTGTTTAAAAACAAAAAAACCTCCACTAATTTTCCTTTCTTTGGTACAATCTGTATTTCTCAGCTGGAGTTGATTTTGCTCCCTAAGGGACATTTGGCAATGTCTGGAGACAATTTTAGTTGTCCCTACTAGGGGGCAGCATTGCTACTGGCATCTGGTGGGTAGAAGTCAAGGATAAACAACTTAAAATGCACAGCACAGTAACTTAAAACAATGGATTTTTCAGTCCAGAACATATGATGTTGAGGTCAAGAAACTGATTGCATTGATTGACCAGTAAAGTTTTTATGTAGGTAAACTGTGTTTCAGAAATTCAAAGAAATACTTAGTTCTACATACAAATTGGGACAGATGGAAAGCAAAGCACTGAATATACACAGGACTCAAAGTATGAGGATTCAGCTGACCTCAGAGTTATGCATAAGATTCTTAGCATGGTGACTCACATTCAGTAGGCATTCAACAAATATTAGGTCCCTTCCACCTTCCCCCTCCCATCACCTACTATATAATCTATATAATGCTTATTAACTATTCTAGGTGTTGCTCAAGCTGTTTTCCCCCATTTGGAATGCCTTTTCTCTTTCCTCTCTGCCAAGACAAATCACATTTATCATTCTGGGTCCAGCCAAAGTGCTACATCTTCCCCAAGTTCCTATCTACTCTCCTTCATTTCAAAACTTCTGCAGTTACAGTTCTTGTTATCAAAGAATAATGTTGACATTTATACTATCTGCATAGGAATCTAGTAGGCAATAAAGGTAGACCGTTTTAAATCAGTGAAGAAAGAAAATTCTATTCCAAAACAAATAAGTAAAATAAATAAATGAAAAATACATAATATATAGCAGGACAATTGATCAACCAAAAAACTCTTATTATTAGAAAATAATTCCCACAAGATTATTGCTTTTATAAAAAACAAAAGAACATCAAGTTTATAGAGAGAAATAATTTCCGATATCAATGTGGAAAATAATTTTAAAACAGAAAAGCAACCACAGAAAATTAAAAGTAAATACGAATAGGTTTGACAAAGTAAAAATGAAAATCTTCTTAATGTTGAAAATATCATCAAAGGCAAAGGAAACACCAGAAAAATAATTTAAAATATATAATATGATCATAGTTATTTATATTTTATATATGGAGCTTTTTACAAAGAAAAAGTAAAAGATGAATTGAATAAATGTGGGCTGAAATGTAAAAGGCAACTCACTAGACAAGTGAACAACATATATATTAAAAAGTGCTTGACTTCTTTGTAATCAAAGGAATTAAAATTAAACCAATTATGTAACTTTTCTCTAACAAATTGGGTTAAGATTCTTTTTAAGGGCCTAATGCTACAAAGGATGCAGGGAAATAAACACTGATAAATTAAAATTCGATTTCATTCTATTCCGTGAAGGGACAGTTGAGATTATATGTATAATCTGTATATATTTAACAGACTTTGGCTCAGTAATATTACTTCCAGACATTTACCCCAAAGAGATAATCAGATATACATACCAATATTTATAAACAAGGCTATTTATCATAGTGTTAATTAACATAATTTTTTTTAATCCTCAAGGTCCAATGATATGATACTAGTTAAATTGCAGTATATCTATTCTTGATTTGGAATAGCAGAAAGCATGTTCTTAACAAATATTTTAAAATATAAGGAAAAGCAGTTTATAAAATGATCTCAATTGTTTTTAGAAAACTACATTGGTCCATATATCTATATAAACAAAAGCAAATGAAATGGACAAACACAGACACACACACTAACCATGGTTTTCTACATTATGGGATTATAGATGGTTTTGTTTCTTTGTTTTGTTTTGTTTTGTTTTGTTTTTGAGATGGAGTCTCACTCTGTCGCCCAGGCTGGAGTGCAGTGGCGTGATCTCAGCTCACTGCAACCTCCACCTCCCAGGTTCAAGCAATTCTCCTGCCTCAGCCTCTCCAGGAGCTGGGACTACAGGTGCACACCACCACATCAGGCAGATGTTTGTATATTTAGTAGAGACGGGGTTTCACCGTGTTGGCCAGGCTGACCTTAAACTCCTGACCTCAAGTGATCCACCCACCTCGGCCTCCCAAAGTGCTGGAATTACAGGCGTTAGCCACCGCGCCTGGCCACTAGATGGTTTTAATCTTTACCTTATTTTCTAAAATTTCTATAAAATAGTATTACTTTTATTATAATAAAAATGTCAAGCATAACTTTCGAATAACTGCTTCACAAGTAACTTAATGAATAATTAAATGACTGCAGAAATTAATTCAACAGGCATTGTATCTGAGGATATTTAAAATACAAGCACCTCTTGTCTTTCCCCCACTTAAATGTAAATGCCACTAATAGGAGATACCTTTTTTCTAACACTGCATCTTTTTTTTAACTTTTAAGTTCAGGGTTACAAGTGCCAAGTTTGTTACATGGGTAAACTTGTGTCATGGGAGTCTGTTGTACAGATTATTTCATCACCCAGGTATTAGGCCTAGTACCTATTAGTTATCCGTCTTGATCCTCTCCCTCCTCCCACACGCCACCCTCCAAAAAGCCCCAGTATGTGTTGTTTCCCTCTGTGTGTCCATGCTAACACTGCATCTTAAGTGCCAAAAACAATGCCTCGAACATAGTAGGAGCACAGTAAATAGCTGAATGAAAATAAATACATTATTTTATTTCCATTGAGCAAAAGTAAACTTTTCTATTTCTGTTACTTGTTTTGTCTGTTGACAATTGTTGGCTTACACCTCACCTTATAAGAAAAAATATACGTTGTTTGTGTCTTTTACACGAGGCACCCACATAAAAGGGACACTAATGCTCAGAGAGGTTGCATAACTTTCCCACATTCAAAAAGTGAGTAAGTAGAGCTTGCTATCTCTGTGCTGAAAATTATAGATTCAATGAAGAAGCAACCTATAGTACACAGAAATACGAGAGATGAGAAAGACATTATTAGGCAAAGCACACAGACACCTCAGTTTACAGCAAAATAAGAACCCTGTAAAGGTATTTTTCACACTATGCAATATTTTTACCACTCTTCTTCTCGGGCCTTAAGCATCTCTGCAGCTTTCTAGCACTAGAGAAACCTGCATGGTAAACTGAAAGCTTAAAATGAGAGAATTACAATCACTGAGTAATCAGACTTTTCACAAGTCCTTTTTAAAATATTAGTCTAGCCGGGCGCAGTGGCTCACGCCTGTAATCCCAGCACTTTGGGAGGCCAAGGCGGGTGGATCACGAGGTCAGGAGTTCAAGACCAGCCTGGCCAAGAAGGTGAAACCCCGTATCTACTAAAAATACAAAAAATTAGCCAGGTGCAGTGGCAGGCGCCTGTAATCCCAGCTACTCGGGAGGCTGAGGCAGGAGAATCGCTTGAACTCGGAGGGCGGAGGTTGCAGTGAGCTGAGATCATGCCACTGCACTCCAGCCTGACGACAGAGTGAGACTCCGTCTCAAAAAAATAAAATAAAATAAAATATTAGTCTAAATGGTTTGGTTGGATATCTGCTCATGTGGCATTTAGTAAACTACAGAACCATGACAACAATAAAAGAAAAGTAAGAAATGATCTGAAGAAAGACTGCAGTAAAGCTTCATACTGCTGGCTGGGGGAAGGGATAGGAATATTTGGGGAGTGCAAGATAAGCAAAAGAACCTGCCAGTGTAACAAGTCATAAATCCAGGCTCAATTTATAACTTCTAAAATCTGAATTATTCTGGGAATAAAATTATGAAGTGCCACATTAGCCATATTTAGGGTGGCAGACACTGGTGGTTTACCTACCCAACAGCTACCCCCACCACCTCCCTCTTACGTCCCTTCCTACTTGCTGGCATAACCCACTTCCTGTTATAGAGGTTACAAAAGCCAGACATTCACTTTCCTAGCCTCCCTTACAGATAAAGCATGGGTATGTGACAGGAAGGTGGCCTATGGCACTGACAGGAAAGTCTGCTTGGCAGTTTTAGAGAAAGATCTCTCTCCCTTACAAACAGAGACATGTGAGGTCCTTCCTGCTTTTGTACAGTTGTGTGAAGATATGAGGCTGTGACAGTCACTTTTAGACAATGTAGAAATAAATCTGAAGAAGAATACTAGCATGCTAAGTATGACCACATGGAGATTTGGAAAGCAGCTGGATCACATAACTGTGCTGCTGAATTAAACTCTATGTGGCAGCTACGGAGGTGTGCAGCTCATCTCCATTCAAGAAAAAGCTTGCTGATCAGCTGTGAGGAGTGCAGTTAGCTGACAGCCCCCAACTGCAGACAATCTTTGGCAGCATCTGAGCCAAGGCTAGCCTCTTCCAGGAAGTCTCAACCAATAGCTGAGCACAGTAAGACACTGGGGCCCAGTCATTTCTGCCCAACACTGGACCCTTCTATGGGCCATATTTGCAGCAGAGCTACCCGTTAGGCTCACCCTGATTTCTCAGAGCCTCAATGCAGTTTTAGGCTCTTCCTACCCAGTCCTCCTCTCTTTACCTTCTACTTTCACAGGTATCAGATCTGAGCTGCAGTCAGAAGGATTTCCCTGACCTCTTGATACTTTTCCTCTTTATCTTTCATAGGTGTTACCCCCAGTAAATATTGGACCCAAGCAATATACCCAGGAATCCCCTACCTATGAACTTTGTATTATATAAAACAACAGATATCTTTATTGTTTAAGTCATTATTAGTTATTATATTACTGGCAGCCCAAAGTATCCTAACTGATAAATTGGAAAAATAGCCATAAAATACCTTGTGTGGAGGCTATGAATTTTCCATCATTGAGAAGAGGGTCCAATGAGGTATACTTTATTTGGATGAGAGTTGACTATAATAAGCAAATTAAACTCTTCTCTTGGATGTTTATTTAAAGGGGACATTGAAAACACAGGATTCTATAGGGAATTACTATAATTTTATAAAAATTGGAAGCATATCAAACAAGCCCAGCTTTTGAACAGTCAACAGCAATTAGAGGAAGAAGTGAGAAACAAGCAGAGTAGAAAACTTGAGCTGCAGTCATGAAGAGACCCAGTATCAAGGTCATCTGATCCAATAGCGTTAACAGTATTCACACTTGGCTGCACCTGGAATACATCACTGGCTCTGACAGATTTGAAATGTAGCCAACCGGAGAAATTCTTGCAATCAACAGCCTAGAGGGGCTCAGGGTGAACAATTGTACCTAATGGAGATATATAGCCCAAAGCAATAGGAATCTTCTCATGAACACAAGGAAAATTTTTTAAAAAACCTTTTCATATAGAAGAGGAATATGGAGAGAGGAATTGATGGGACATGTTTGTTTTCCCACCTAAGCCTGAAAATCCAATTAAAAAAATAAAAGAGC
The DNA here is from genome assembly GCF_028885625.2 of Pongo pygmaeus. NCBI lineage: Eukaryota > Metazoa > Chordata > Mammalia > Primates > Hominidae > Pongo > Pongo pygmaeus. Next base: position 23,559,340 of record NC_072396.2, read on the forward strand.
AAGTATTTCTACAAGAATATTGTGAAAGTCAGCAAAAACATTTCTCTCCCTCCCTCCTCCTTTCCTGTAACCCAAGTGTCCTTCCCTTTAAAAAAAAAAAAAAAAAAAAAAGGTAATTCAGAATTTCTTGGTGTATTGATTGGATAAAAATCTATAATGAAAAGACGAAAGGACTGGTCTTCTCTCCTTATGCTGACTCCTCCATTTCACTTTCCAATTGCTGCTAAAGCTGTTCAGTGCCATTCAAATTCACAAAACTACCACAATCTTCAATTCCGTGTGCTCCTCACACAGCACATAGACAATACCAAAAGCCCATCATTGTTTCACATTTCATGTAAACGTCAGTCCCCTCTTCAGATACCCTCTCCTACTGCAAAATTCTGTTTTCTTCTAGCTCTTCCAATGGGGTAAAATGTCTGCGATGATGTTTATCCAGCTTAAATAAAGTCTATCCAATCTTCCTAAGCTTGCAATATGTGGCGAACTTTTGGCAGTAAGTATACCAATGTGTTTTGGGGTCCTAATTAAAATTTCAATTGGAACCCATTTCTCATATTCAGCAAAATCCCTTTTAAGTCCAAACTAACTGACTTTAGGCTTATGCCCTGTGAGAACCTATATGCCATTTTACATAAATGTTTTAATTTTCTCTGCAATCAATAAATGTGGCTTTGTCATATCCCTTCCCAGGCATTTCTGTTTTTGTTCTCTTTGTAGGCCCTTCCTGTAACACACACACTATTTTATAGTGCCTTCCCATCAAGTACCATATGACATTTCATTCTAATTTAACTCTGCTGTCTCACAGATAAGAGAATGTTAAATGATGGTAACTAAAGGGGATAAGTGTCTTCTACTTCTGGAAAAGGGTCTCCTCCTTACCCACCCTTCTACAACACATACACAAGTGTGCAACACATACACATATATTACACATGCATACACTGTGTGTCCAGTTTAGCTGAAAACACATAGCCTGCCTTTTACCTCTCCCAGACCTCATTCTGTCATTCAGAGCTCGGAACAGCATGCACAGTATGCAGAGTAAGCTGAACTTACGTTCACGTAGATAAGGGAAAAAGATCTCCCCCTTTCCTTTTCAGAAGACACCAGTTGCTGCCTCCAGATTCAAGCATAAGATAATAGTTAAGGGCGTAGTCTCCGGAGTCAGAAAGACCTGAGCCTGAGTCTCGGTTTGGCCAGCTGCAGTCAGTTACGTGAGTTTCGGCAAGTTATATAAAGGTCCTAAGTCTTAGTTTACTCAGCTCTAAAATATGGATGGTGATTTTAGGCCGGGCACGGTGGTTCATGCCTGTAATCCCAGCACTTCGGGAGGCAGAGGGGGCAGATCACGAGGTCAGTAGATCAAGACCATCCTGGCTAACATGGTGAAACCCCGTCTCTACTAAAAAATACAAAAAATTAGCCAGGCGTGGTGGCGGGCACCTGTAGTCCCAGCTACTCGGGAGGCTGAGGCAGAAGAATGGAGTGAACCCGGGAGGCGGAGCTTGCAGTGAGCCTAGATCGCGCCACTGCACTCCAGCCTGGGCGACAGAGCGAGACTCTGTCTCAAAAAAAATAAATAAATAAATAAAGGCCCTAAGTCTTGGTTTACTCAGCTCTAAAATATGGATGGTGATTTTAACCTGTGCTTCATGAAGACTTGATGGTATACATATAAAGCAACCAGTATAAAAAGTATTATACTCAGTAGGTTTTTAAAACAAAAGATGGTAAGAAGAGATAATGGTACAGGCCAGTTCTACCTAGTTGTCACTCACAAATTATAAATGTTAATGTCTCATAAATAAAAGAATTTCAAAAACATGATCCTTTTGTTTTCGGAGTTGTTCCCATGGGGAGGACACTTATTTGGTCCATCTGTGGAAGATGTATGTTTTCGACCTCTGCTTTTCTCTGCCTGTCTGCTTCATTCTCCTCCCTCTACAAAGTGCCTTTTGCTGTTTCTCCATGCACGTGATGGAATATGGCTGATTCCATAGCTCCCTGATCTACATTACTTCTGTTAATGCTATCAATATAGATTGAGGTAGAATGTCTGGCTCCAGGTTTATATTTCTTTATGAGAGGAACTGATTGCTCCACTTTGGATCAGGTATCTACTCATGGTCCAATCAAGTGTTATGGGTGAGAGAGCTGGTGGTGACAGAGCCCTCTAGCACAATCATAGCTGCTAGGACCTCAACCCTATGCTTGAGGGAAGGTAATCTTCAGAAAAAGGGGACTGTAGAAGCTATAGTATTACATTGGTTTTCTTATGAAGAAAGCTCATATATATTTATTATTTTATGAATCCAGTTATCACTTCTAGTTGTCATGCAGAGACTGTTAGAGTTCTTTTTTAGCATTACTTTGAAATATGAGAATTTTCATGCTATCTGGACAATCAATTCATTGGTATATACACTATTATTTATTTTATCGCATATTTTATCTACCCCATTCTTTCTGGAAACTTTTATACAATCATCTGACAAGCAATAGCTACTTCTAATGAATTTTAATAACCATTTTCCAAGAAGGATAGCACTCACAATACTAATTATATCATCATTATCTACCAAGCCTATTCTTTATAAAATCTGAAGCTGTTCAATTAATAAACTTTCATGTCTAAAATAAGACAAATTATACCACTTAAATTTATTTGCCCCCAAAACACTTTTACATGAAACTTAGTTTCACTACCTTCATTATCATATTTAGATATTTACATTTTAGCAATAAAAATACATGTTGACTTTTACACTTATGATTTAGATAAGATGAAGATATTTCTTGGCACTATTTATTTTTCATGTCATCCTAAACCACAAAGAAATTGATTTAGGATAACTCTCTCAAATATGACAAAGTTTTTTTTTCTTATATACCACATGTCTAATTCATTATCATTTCTTTTCATTTATCATTGATATGGTATCTTAATATATCAGTTTTCTATGTTGAGATTTAAGTAGTTCATATAGAAAGCTTAATAAATATTAATCATATTGGCTGCTTCAGAAAGTATCTTAGCCTATAATATTGAATATGCCAGAAAATATAAATATTAATATTGTACAAAGTATTACTTGAGGGTCAAAGAACTTAGAAGAGGAGGAAAATAAACTATTAATATGCAGTTAAATTTGTACTAAACCATTGGGGGAAGGATGTTTCAAAGACAAAATTTGCTGGTTCAGAGGAAATGTTTCATGGAATTTTTTTGCCAGATATGTTTTTTGCTCTCATCTAGATGGCTCCTATTTTTTGTGAGATATTCGATCATACCAGGCGTCATGGTAGGGCTAGGAGTTGAAAGGTTTATATAGATCTGTCAACCCCAGCACTAAACCCTAAAGTTTCCTAATTCAACCATAATTTTGTGAAGAGAAAAGAAGACATGGCTCAGAACACTGGGTTTTGGCCAGGGCCAGTGATCTCCACTTATTGGAGTCAAGGCTTATTACTTATTCAGAAACCTAATTCTGTAGGTTGTCATGGCAAACCATGATGCTTCTTGAGCCCTCAGTTAGACGTACATGAGAAATTTGTGCTCTTGTGAAAAACCTAGTAGCAAAGGGCCGAGTGCGGTGGCTCACGCCTGTAATCCCAGCACTTTGGGAGGTAGAGGTGGGCGGATCACGAGGTCAGGAGTTCGAGACAATCCTGGCCAACATGGTGAAACCCCGTCTCTACTAAAAATACAAAATTAGCCGAGTACGGTGGCACACACCTGCAGTCTCAGCTACTCAGGAGGCTGACGCAGGAGAATCACTTGTACCTAGGAGGCGGAGGTTGCAGTGAGCTGAGATTGTGCCACTGCACTCCAGCCTGTGTGATAGAGCAAGACTCCGTCTCAAAAAAAAAAAAAAAAAGAAAGAAAGAAAAACCTAGTAGCAAAGACGCAGCAACTAGCTGGGCTTCACAGACTAGCCAAAAGTTCTTCATCGTATAAGTTGCCTTACATAGCAGTAGCAAAATGAGAAAAGGTGCATGCACAAAGCCCTATGTTTAGAGTGGTAACAAAACCTCTGAAGTATGGGGTCTCCAGCAAGTATACACATCCCAGTCTGGCACCTATGCCCCAATTCATCTGACTCTGGAATGTGCAAAGAAAACATTCGTTATTTTGCCAGCAATCCCACCATTTGACCACCTTGTACCTCAGTAGATCAGGGGCCTCCTAGGATGTGACCAACAAATAACTAACCATTGTGACACTGGTGTCTAACCATGTTCCTGACACTATTGATAAGAGAAATACTATAAAGCAGGGCTAGGTCTCTTTTCTGCAACTTAGGTAGTGAAAAGCTTTCCAGCTTTGAAAGCAGAAAGATCTGGGTTCTATAGAAGTTCCATGATGTTATTTATAATTTTTTTCTTTTTAAATAATAAAACATACATAAAATGTTTAACAAATAAGAGGTATATATATATATATACATATATCTAAATTTAGAGAATGTTCATACTTTGTCATATTTGTTTTAGACTTTATTTTGTTAAGAAATTAAAGATTATAGAGATTTAAAATTCTATGTTATCCTATTTCCCTCCTTTGTACTCCAGAGGTAACTACTCTCCTGAAGTTGGTATGCATCCTTCCCATGTATATTTTTATTTTTACTGTGTAGTATTGTTATTTATGTTCTCAATTTTATATAAATGGTGTCATGCCATATAAATCTTTTTGAAAATTTTCTTTGCTCAATAGGTAGTGAAATTTATCAAAGCTGATTTATTAATATGTAGATCTAGTTCATCCATTTAAATTTGAATAGCATGCCATTCTATGGCTATTTGAGTATTTATCCATTACTGTATACATAGACATGTAGGTCTATGTATGTGCAAAGAAAGCACATACATAGTTTGGGACTCACAACGATGCTGTAGTGAACATTGTTAGATAAGTTCCCTCATGCATGTGTGTAGGAGTCTCTCAAAGGCATATAAAGGATTGATTTTCAAGTGAAATAGACCAATATGACCAACCCAGTCATTTACAGTATATGTTTGTTCTAATTGATTGGTACCCCTGAGAGCAGTTGTTAAATATTTTGAATATCACCCCCTTGATACATACCTAGAAGTATCACTGCTGGGTCATATAGAATGCATATTTTCATCTTTACTAGATATATTGGCTGTAGCTCTTTAAAGTGGTTCAACTAATTTACACTTCGAGCAGTAGTTTAATATGTACATTCCTATTTCCCTACAAGTGGAATTGTTAGGCTAACTTTCACTGGTCTGATGAGTGTGAAATGGTATTTTGTAGGTTTGTTTTTTTTTTTTTCTCCCAAGATGGAGTCTTGCTCTGTCGCCCAGGCTTGAGTGCAGTGGCATGATCTAGGCTCACTGCAACCTCCACCTCCCGAGTTCAAGCAATTCTCCTGCCTCAGCCTCTTGAATAGCTGGGATTACAGGCGTGCACCACCACACCCCACTAATTTTTGAATTTTTAGTAGAGACAGGGTTTTGCCATGTTGGCCAGGCTGGCCTCAAACTGGCTGGTCTCAAACTCCTGACCTCATGATCCACCCACCTCGGCCTCCCAAAGTGCTGGGATTACAGGCATGAGCCACTGCACCTGGCCCATATTTTGTAGTTTTAATTTGCAGTTTCCTAATTACCAGTCAGGTGAAACATCATCTGTTTATCAGCCATTCAGAACTATTATCTTGTAAATTGCCTATTCATAGCCTTTACTCCATTTTCTATAGGGCTGTCTACCTTTTTCAAGTTGATTTCTAAGTGTTCTGTATTTCTTCTCCATATTAGTCGTTTGTCAATTATATGGATTGCTAACATCTTTTTATGATTTTTGGACTATCTTTCACTTTCTTTGTTGTGCCTCTCAATCTAAAGAATGCCACCATTTGTTAGCTTTATGAATTTGGATAAACCATTTCAACTTTCAACATCTTAATTTATTCATTTATAAAATAAAACCAATAGTGCCTTACTTACAATACTGTTGTGAATAAAAATAATGACATAATAAATGTACAGGAATGAGCAATAGGCAATAAATAAGTAGAAGTTTTCTTCTTGTGGCTCTACCCTCAAACAGAAGGGGAAACAGGTGCACACTACTATGCAAATATATTCACTGAGCTATGGTATGTCAAAAAAGACATCATATGGATGCTTGAACAGAACGATTAATCAACTGGATTATATTACTCACTCAATAAACATTAATATTTACTGAACCCTTCCTATGTACCAAGCATAGAAATAGAGTGTGATGCAAAACAGATAAATGCTTGTTGAAGTGGGAAAGAGAGAGGGAGACAACAAGAAACAAATTATTATTTGCTACGACATCAGGATGAAGAAAGTTAAAAGTTATGTGGTGATTACAAAATGATTGAGGGGTACAATTTCATATCAGATGGTCAGAAAAGTCCCATCATGGAGGCAACTGAAGTAGAAACCCAGAAGAACTGAGGAAAGGACCATGTGAAGGAAGTATATGCAAAGGCCCTGAGACCCTGGCATACTTGTCAATCAAGGAGAAGGAGGACAGTGTAGTGGAAGGGAATAGCAAGAGGGTGCAGGACAGGGATCCAGGGACAAGATAATGACCTTGGAGTGCACGATAAGGATTCTAGATTTTATTCTAAGTACAACGGAATATCCCTGGAGGGCCCTAAGCAGAGGAGTAGCATGTTATAATTTATATTTTAAAAGGATCCATCCAACTACAAGATGGATAAAAGGCTGCAGGAGTGTAGGAGAGTAAGTATGCTGACCATGGAAAGCTGCCTTTCTTGCATGGAAGATTCTAAAGCCATTCATTCTGGTCATTTCCCCCAGGACTCAAAAATAAGCAACTCTGAACTGAAATCTCAACTGCAGCAACTGGCATTATTTCTCTTTACTCTTATTGGACAATCCATATTTAATTCAGAACCTGGAAAAACATAAGAAATACTGGCAAAAACAAATGACAAAACAATTGTGCTGAACTTGTTTACCTCTCATTTGCACTGGCTACTTTGTGCATTTTTCTTTGAGTTAAAGAAATCAAGGCCTATTTAAAATGGTTACTGCCTGTAGATTTTTGTTAAGTGTCAAATGACTTGGGTACAAGCAGTGGTTTCCCCATGATTTTTTTTTGGGGGGGATGGGGGTGGGTATCATTACCTAGTGACATGGAGAGGTCATACCTAATCTTCCCTCTCAAGAAATGCTGGCTATCTGATAATGAATTTTTCCCAATTCTTTCTCACTCTCCAAGGTGTTCTAATTGATTTTTCTCCCTGCTGTTTAGAATCTAAGGCTATTTAATTAATGGGTTTCTTTTACACAAATAGAAAAACTCAGCATGACCAAAGTCAGAATGGTCAACAGCTAAGCTCTTCCCTGCCTTCCAGCTGTAACACCTTATTAAGACTGATTTCCCCAGCCAGCCTGCCAATCCACAGGTACTTCACATTGTGTTTTAAAAGTTTCTGCTTCTGTATTGAAATCACCAGCATTATTTCTTAAATTATTCCTAAAGCAGGTCTTCCCAAATATTGATGTGAAAATGAATCACCTGGAGATACTGTTAAAATGCAGATTTGAACTCTGGATCTGGGATAGGGTACAGGATTATGCATTTCCCAGATGATGCTGATGTTGGTGATCTGAGGATCACACTTATGTAGCAAGGTCCTCAGCTGAAGGCAACTACAGCTTTAAACATTAGTAAAATATACACAGCTGCTCCTCGACTTATGACGAGTTTATCTTCCAATGAACCTATCATAAGTTGAAAATATCGTAACTCAAAAATGCATAAAGAGTTTGTCCATAGGTAGTATTTTAGCCCTTGCTCCCTCCCTCCCTCCTCTCTTGTAGTGCTCAGTGTCTATTGTTCCTATCTTTACGTCTAAGTGCATACAATGCTTATCTCCCACTTATAAGTGAGAACATGTGGTATTTGGTTTTCTGTGTCTGCCTTAATTAGCCTAGGATAATGGCCTCCAGCTGCATCCATGTTGCTGCAATGAACATGATTTCACTCTTTTTTATGACTATATGGTATTCCATGGTGGATATGAGCCACATTTTCTTTGTCCAATCCACTGTTGATGAGCACTTAGATTGATTCCATGTCTTTGCTATTATGAACAGTGCTGTGATGAACATAAGTGCATGTGTCTTTTTGGTAGGAAGATTTTCCTTTGGGTATAGGCCCAATAATGGGACTGCTGGGTCAAATGGTAGTTCTGTTTTAAGTCATGGTTTTTCTCTGAGCATCATTATTTGGTGACAAGGAGAGATCAAGCCTAAACTTTCAAGTTGAAAATTTGAAAATTTATCTAACTATGGTATACATAATAATAATTTACAATCTTGCATTAATAGCCTAAATAGTTATTTCCCCTATCATTTAAGATCTTTTTAGACAAGGGAGAATCTTGCATTTGTCTTTGGTGGGATTTCGTTGAGGCCAATAGCTCACAATGCTGAAAGTGTTCAATCCTCAGCACTGGTTCTCAAGGTCTACTCCCAGAACCAGCAGCATTAGAATCACCTGGGAACTTGTTAAAATTCCAAATTTCAGGCCCTACCTAAGACCTACTAAATCAGAAATACTGTTTGTAGGACCCAGATATCTGCGTCTGAACAAACCCATCAAATAATTCTGAATTGTGAGAACCACTACTCTATAAGACCAGTTGCTTTATTTTCATTACTAAATAAAACACATTCAGCTGGGAGTGGTGGCTCACGCCTGTAATCCCAACACCTTGAGAGGCCAGGGCAGGTGGATCACGAGGTCAGGAGATCGAGACCATCCTGGCTAAAATGGTGAAACCCTGTCTCTACTAAAAATACAAAAACTTAGCCAGGCGTGGTGGCGGGCACCTGTAATCCCAGCTACTCAGGAGGCTGAGGCAGGAGAATCACTTGAACCCGGGAGGCGGAGGTTGCAGCAAGCCAAGATCATACCACTACACTCCAGCCTAGGTGACAGAGTGAGACTCCGTCTCTAAATAAATAAATAAATAAATACATACATACATAAAACCATTCATAAGATTTTCTTAAATTGACTGTATAAGACTGATGTTTAAAAAGCCCCACAACCCCCATAAATTCTATCTGCATAGTGTTTGGCACATATAAATGAAATAATAAATACAAATCTGGCATAAGGGGGAAGATTAGTATAGTTTTCCCCACAATTTACAATATATCCTCTTTCTTCACTAATGTAGCTGTTAGCTATTCATTGCATAAAGAAGGAATCCCAAAATGTGACACAGACATTAACATTTAAAAATTTAGGCAATTTATAGCAAGTAGTAAACTCTCAGGAGGCCAGTTTGATATTGCTTTGAGGGCCACTTCTCTATTTCTTATACAAAGAATATCTAGGCATTGTTCTTTTCTCATTTCAAAGTTTATTCCTCCTGGGAAGAATCCATTTGAACCATTTCTTCTGTATAATTCACTATTTATATGCAGGTATTACTGGCGAACTTTACCCTCTTGAGGGCCACTAACCATGCCTGGGTTACTTTTATGATAAAATGTCACTAGGAGATGAGAATCTAACTATGGAAAAACTCCAGGCTGGTTTTCTTAAGACTTCCATGGGAAAATGTCAGCGGGTCCATGCACAGGCCTACTTCAGTCCTGGGCTCCACCAAAAAAAATTACTCATCACAAGTAATTGGTAAATTCTAATAAATTTCTAAGTGAGAGAGTTCCCCTGAGTTTCCGTCACCACATTTAGTGCTGGAAGTGGTCTTGGAAATAGCTAGAAATAGTTTCATGTCATCATTTAGAATTAGAATCTGTAATATTTTAACATCAAATGCACCTCATAAATCACAAATAGCCCTACACTGCATTTTTATCTAGACTTTTTTGAAAAGTTACATTTTATGTCCTAACTTTTGCTCACCTAACTTTTGCAGCCTTACATTATGTGTTTTCAACATTTTTATCTGCTATATATATACTCATTAAAAAGAATTTAATATCCTGAGCATTGACCTATTAAATACCCTAACAAAGGGAGTAAATTAACTGCTTTTGTAAGAACATGAAGAATATTAATAAACACTAAGCAAAATTGCTAATAAATTTGCAATGGCCAACTTTATATGTCAACTTAGCTGAGCCATGGTGCTCAGACATTTGATCAAACATTATTCTGGATGCTTCTGTGAAGGCGTTTTTTTGGATGAGAGTAACATTTCTTTTTTGAGATTGTATTAGTCCATTTTCATACTGCTATAAAGAACTGCCCAAGACTGGGTAATTTACAAAGGAAAGAGATTTAATTGACTCACAGTTCAGCATGGCTGGGGAGGCCTCAGGAAACTTACAATCATGGCAGAAGGTGAAGGGGAAGCAAGGCACCTTCTTCACAAGGCGGCAGGAAGGAGAAGTACTGAGTGAAGGGAAGGGAGCCCCTTAAAGACCATCTGATTTTGTGAGAACTCACTCACTATCACAAGAACAGCATGGAGGAAACTGCCCCCGTGATCCAATTACCTCCACTTGGTCTCTCCCTTGACACGTGGGGATCATGGGGATTATAATTCAAGCTGAGATTTGGGTGGGGACACAAAGCCTAATCATATCAGAGATTAACATTTAAATTGGTGAATTTTGAGTAAAACAGATTACCCTCCATAATGTATGCGCGTCTCATCCAACTGGTTGAAGACTTTACGAGAACAAAGACTGACCTCCCTCAAGCAAGAAGGAATTCAGCCAGGACACTTCCTGGGGATTCAAACTGCAACTCCTCCCTAAGTCTCCAGCCTGCCTGCTTACCTCATCAGATTCTGGATTCACCAAGCACCCACAATCATGTGCACCAACTCCTCAAAATAAATCTTGCTCTTGCTTGCTCTCTCTCTGTCTCTGCCCCCCCATCTCTACACACACACACACACACACACACACACACACACACCCATATCCTGTTGGTTCTGTTTCTCTGGAGAACCCTGACTAATAAAAAACTGTGAAGGATAATTTTAAAAGGCAAAATTATATCTCTCATACAAATATAAAATGATCATTTGTCAGAAAGTTTTCCCAGGAAACTAATGTATCTCACAGAATTGCTGTAGTGTACTTAGCATGCAGTGATGTTCTTAATAAATATACACTATTAATATATTACTCCAAGCAGATTCATTTCAAGACATAGATAATATTTAGGGCCCAATCTCCTCATTCCGAAACTTTGTTCCAAGTCTGTCTTTTGGACATTTTTTTCTTTTCCTTATGAAAATCTGGACATAATATGAAATTCTTTCACAATTAGATGATAATATAGAAAAGTTTTCAGTGATAATAGAAGAGGCAGCATTCAAGTGAAAAAAAAAGACTTTAAAGAAACAAAGTGCTAGTGTGGAAATTTCAAACATCAACTCTGGAGTTGTGAAGGTGTTTCTAGGTTAAGAAATCTTTCCTGAGATCCCCAAAACCACATCCCAGAATATGTCCTCCTACTCCTAGAGGTAAGGTGAGGCCTGTGGGTTCTACATAGTTTTTGTGTATACACAGACACATGCACACATACGTGCGTGTGTATATACTTCTACATAAAAGATAGTAGCAAGAATTTATATGTACAACCTTACCTTTTCTTTTGGCACTTAATAAAAACCAGTCTACTGAGTTTACCTGACAGAATCCCCAAAGAGAAAACATTCCCTCTAAAGCAGCCATTCCTGTTGTGCTTATTTACTGATCCATGGGCAATGCTCCTCCCACAGAGAATTTCTTCCTGGAAAAAGAAATATGCTTTCAAAAATGAGGTAGACTTTTATCTGCCTGGCATATCCTCAGCATGGACCACCCTGAAGACAGGGCGATAAATGCACTAAATGAATCTGTAAGGACCTCCCTTCTCCTTCAGTTTGGTGGTACTTAATTTCTTAGTTTCATACCTATTGCTGCCGTGAAAATGGTCCCCCTTCTTCCTTAACACTAAAAGAAGTGCCCAGCAGTTCATTCAAGACTTTGCTCCTTAGGCCGGGCGCGGTGGCTCACGCCTGTAATCCCAGCACTTTGGAAGGCCGAGGCGGGCGGATCACGAGGGATCGAGACCATCCTGGCTAACATGGTGAAACCCCGTCTCTACTAAAAATACAAAAAATTACTGGGCGCAGTGGCGGGCACCTGTTGTCCCAGCTACTCAGGAGGCTGAGGCAGGAGAATGGCGTGGACCTGGAAGGCGGAGCTTGCAGTGAACCGAGATCACGCCACTGCACTCCAGCCTGGGAGACAGAGCGAGACTCCGTCTCAAAAAAAGAAAAAAAAACAGACTTTGCTCCAGCTACAGAAGTTGGGAATGTGGCATTTTATCCTCTTGATATATGTTGTTTTAACTCTTAGTGAAATAAATGGTTTCTATATTACACATCATTATTCATATACTGAAACTGGACCTTTTCTAAAACATCTGAAAAAGATTTGCAATTTGGATGATCCCTTATCATTTTGATTTTTCTTCAGCTATGTTTAGGAGTTCCATGTATTAAAAATTCGTAAATATTCAGCATTTAGGCTACAAGGAGAGCAAAGTGTCCCTCAAAAGTTCAAATTAGAGAAACGGTGCTCAGTTTCCACACCAAGCAGCAGTATCAAGAGCTGAGTATTCATAAAAAAGTAACTGTCTCTAAAACTCATAAGCATTCATATTCTCAGAAAAGTTTAGGCTATGGGCTTTAATTTTGTGTTCCTTAAACTTGGAGTAGAGTATATACTGGTCTCTGTGTACAACTTAGGTGAGACTCCTAATAAAATTTCAAGTCCTTCCAGGATTGCATCACAGAAGAGGGATTGGGAAAGAATCATCAAAGAATTCAGAAACAAGAATGACAAAGTGAAAATAGGGTTGCAAAATAATATCTTTGCAGAGAAACAATTTGAAAACTTCGGAATAATTTAATAATCAACTTCAATTGCTGAGTATGATGATAATCAAGTAAGGAATAGTGACTCCATTTGAAATGTGGATCAAGCTAAAGCAGCAGTATTCAACTGCGTACTAATGAATCAAGGTGGACATAAAAGGGATTTTTCCCTCCAAAATAAAGATGATAAAACCTTAACATGTACTGTAGAAGAATGACGAAATTTTTTCTATTGATTCATTGACACATTCATCCAGCAAATCTGCCCGGCTACCTGTTGTTACCTCTTTCTACTCATCTCCTCCCTCCCTTTCCATTGCTTACTCTGACTCCTGTCTTACTGACCTTGTTCTGTCTTCAACCTCTTGACATATTTCTGCTTCAGAGCTTTGCAACTGCTGTTCCCTCTGCTTGAAAATATCTTCCTGCAGGAAGATAACTGGGTCATTCCCTCTCCTCCCTCAGACATCTGCTCTAAAACCACCCTCTCAGTGAAGCCTTCCCTCGCCACCCTCTCAACAGCTTCTATTACATTTCCCTGATTTATCTCTCTTCCTTAGCACATAATCACTACCTAAAATCAGTAGGCAATTTTAGGTAATACCTAATTTAGGTATACATAATTTTAGTAGATAATACCTAAAACTGAGTAGTATTCCATTGTATGAATGTTCTAAGGATTTTGTAGCCACTCATCTCGTGAAAAAAATCTGGATTGTTTCTAGTTTTTGCTATTACAAACAGCCGCTATGAAAAATCCTAAACAGCTTTTATTGTGAACATAATTGTTCATTTATCTAGAGTAAGTACCTAAAAGTGAGATTGCTAGGTCATACGTAAGTGTATGTTTTCCCAAGTGGTGGCGGTGGTACCATTTTTCTTTTTCTTTCTTTTTTTTTTTTTTTTTTGCACTCCACCAGCAATGAGTAGGACTTCTCATCTTTGGAACCTGGCCAGCACTCAGTATATTATGGCCATTCTAATGGGTGTGTAGTGGTATCTCACCATGGTTTGAACCTGCATTTCTCAATGGATGATTTTGGCCACCTTCTCATGCGAATTTTTGTTATCCGTATATCCTCATTGATGAAGTATTTATTCAAGACTTTGCCCATTAATTTGTGTGGCTTCTTTAGCTCAATATTTTTTAGCCTTTTATGAAATATTTAAAAACTTAGAAAAAGTTGCAAAAATGGGACATAGAGTTCTATAAATGCTTTGACCAGCTTGCCTTACTGGTGACATCTTAAATAACTATAGTACAATATCAAAACCAGGAAATTAACACTAGTAGAATACTGTTAGCTAAACTATCGACCTTATTCAGATTTCACCAGTTTTTATGAGCAATCATTTGTGTGTATGCGTAGTTTTAGGCAGTTTGATCCCGTGTATAGGTTCGTGTCACTGTTGACAAATCAAGATACAAACTGGTCCATCTCCCAAATGAAACTCCCTCATGCTACTGCTTTCTAATCTCACCAATCCCCCACCCTCTGTTCTTGTCCTCTGGTAACCACTAATCTGTTCTTCAACTTAATATTTTGTCATTTTCAGAATGTAATATAAATGGAAACATACATTATGCAACCTTTGAGATTGTCTTTTTTTTCTAAAAATATTGCCTTTGAGATTCATCAAAGTTGTTACATGTATCAATACTTTGTTTCTTTTTATTGCTGAGTAGTATTCCATGGTATGGATGTGCCAGAGTTTGTTTCACCAATCACCCATTGAAAAACATTTGGGTTGTTTACAGTTTGGGGATATTACAAATGAAGCTGCTATGAACATTCATGTATTGGTTTTCGTGTGAACGTAAGTTGTCATCTCTCTGGGAGAAATGCCGAGGAGAGCAACTGCTGATTTGTGTGGTAAATGTGTGTTTTGTTTTACAAGAAACTGCCAAAATATTTTCCAGAGTGCCTGAACTATTTTAGATTTCCAATTGCAATGTAAGAGAGGTCCCATTTCTCTGTACCCTTGCTATCATTTGGTTTTATCACTTTTTTTATTTTACCCATTTTAATAGATGTATATATTGTGGTAGTTTTAATTTGCATTTCTCTAATGGTGAATGATGTTGAATATCTTTTCACATACTTTTTTGGCCATCTGAATCCCCTTTTCTTCTGAAATACCTGTTCATGTATTTGGCATATATTCCAATTGAACTATTTTTTAGAGTTGAATTTTGAGTATTCTTAATATGTTTTAGCTGCCAGTTCTTTATTGTACATATGACTTTCAAATGCAGCCTCCCAGTCTGTGGCCTGTCTTCTCGTCCTCTTAACAGGATCCCTAACAATAAAAATGTTTTTTAAATTTGATTAAGTCCAATTTATCAACTACTTCTTTTATGAATTATACAGTTATCTCTAAAATCGCTTCACTTAGCCCTAAGTCCTGAAGATTTTCTCCTATGTTTTCTTTTAAGAGTTTTATAGTTTTGCATTTAAATCCCTGAAACATTTTAAATTTATTTTTGTATAAGTTGTGAAGTTTACATCAAGGCTTATATTTTTTTAACCTATAACTATCCAATTGCTTCAGCACCATTTGTTGAAAAGACTATCTTTCCTCCATTGAAAAGGATTTTTGCACTTTTGTACAAAAGTACAGTTGGCTGTACAACTGTGGATCTATTTATAGATTCTATATTCAATGCCTTTGATCTATGTGTACATCCTTCCACTAATACCATACTGTCTTGCTTACTGTAGCTATATAATATTTAATTTCATCTTTTTCAAAACTGATTTAGCTAGTCTGGCTCTTTCGACTTTCAATATTAATTGTAAAATAAGATTATCTACAAAAAAAGTTTTTCTGGGAGTTTGCTAGTAACTGTGTTCAATCTAGATTTGGAAAGAATTGATATATTTATTATCTTGGGTCTTCTGAATCCATGAACACTCTACGGTTGTTCACTTATTTAGATCTTCTTTGATTTCATTCATGAAATTTTTTTAAATTTTATTTTAAGTTCAGGATACATGTGCAGGAAGTGCAGGTTTGTTACATAGATAAATTTTATAATTTTCAGTGCTCAGTCTGCATGTTTGGTTAGATTAATACCTAAGTATTTCATATTTTTGGAGCTATCATAAATTATATGCATTTTAAATTTTTTCTTCCATAGGTTTGTTTCTAGCATACAGAAATACAATTAATTTTTGCTTGTTGATCTTATATCTGGCAACCTCACTGGGCTTGCCTTCTAAGAGTTTTGCAAATTTTAAAATTGTTTTCTTAATGTTGAGTTATTATAATTATTTAATTATTCTGAATAGAAATAATTTGTTAGGTATGTGATTTGTAAATATTTTTCCAGACTTTAGCTTACCTTTTCATTCTCTTAACAATGTCTTTCACAGAACAACAGTCTTTAATTTTGATGAAGTCCACTCTGTTAATTTTTTTCTTTAATTGTTCATACTTTTGGTGTTTTGTCTATGAACTCTTTGCTTAATCCCAGGTTATGAAAATGTCTCTCCTTTATTTTCTTCTAAAAGTTTTGTAATTTTCCATTTTACATTTAAGTCTATGGTTTTTGTTTTTTTTTTTTTTTTAGATGGAGTTTGAGTTTCGCTCTTGTTCCCCTCCAGGCTGGAGTGCAATGGTGTGATCTCGGCTCATCGCAACCTCCACCTCCCGGGTTCAAGTGATTCTCCTGCCCTAGCCAAGTAGCTAGGATTACAGGCATGCGCCACCATGTCCGGCTAATTTTGTATTTAATAGAGACAGGGTTTCTCCATGTTGGTCAGGCTGGTCTCGAACTCCCGACCTCAGGTGATTTGCCCACCTTGGCCTCCCAAAGTGCTGGGATTAGAGGCACGAGCCACCAGGCCTGGCAGTCTATGCTCCATTTTAAGTTAATTTTATTAGATGTGAGGTTTATTTCAAGGTTTATTTTTTTGCATATGGATGTCCAATAGTTTCAATACCATTTGTTAAAAAGGATGGTTTCTTCATTGAACTATTTTTGCACCTTTGTCGAAAATCGATTGGCCATATTTGTATGGGTCCATTTCTGGACTCTCTATTCTATTGCATTGATCTATTCATCTGTTTTAGAGGCTAAATGACATTGCTCCAATTACTGTCGTTTTTTCATATGTCTAAAAAAATGGGTAGTATATTTGCTTCAACTTTTTACTTTCCTTCAGATTTATTTTAGATATTATAGTAACTTTGCCTCTCCATAAAAATTTTAAAATCCGTTTGTCTATATCTACTCTGATTGGCAGCTTCTAAGATGCCCCCCAGTGTCCCTGCCTCCTGGTGCTCACAGCCTTGTGTAATTTCTCCCCAGGTAACTTGCTTCTCAAAACAGAATTCAGCAATGTTGAGGGAATGTAACTTCTATTATTAAGTTTAAAAAGAATGTGTCTGCTGTCTTGACAACAGACTCTCTCTCTTGCTAGCTTTGATGACACAAATTGGCATGTTGGAGAGTCCCACGTGTTAGAAGAATGAGAAAGGCCTCTAGGCAACAACCATATAGGAACTGAGGCCCTTAGTCAAATAGCCCACATATAACTGAATCTTGTTAATAAGTACATGAGCTTGGGAGTGGATCCTTTTCCAGTCAAGAGTTAAGATTAGCCCAGTGTACATCTTGATTGCAGCCTGTCAGAAATGTATAATAGGAATCCATGTCCAGATTCCTGACTCACAGAAATTGTGAGATAATAAATGCATATTGTTTTAAGTCACAACATTTTGGGGTAACTGGATATACAGCAGTAAAAAACTAATATATCTACAAAAATTCCTGCTAAGATTTTGATTGAAATTGTGTTAAATATATAGATCAACTTGGGGAAAATTGACATCTTTACTATGTTGAGCCTTCAAATCCATGAACACAGAGTGTCTTCATTTATTTAGATCTTCTTTGATTTCATTGATCAGCATTTTGTTTTCAGCATACATATCTTTTAAATGATTTGTTAGATTTATACATACACATTTCATTTTTTGGAGCTATTAAAAATGATATTTTTCACAAATTTCGGTTTCCAATTATTTATTGCTAAGCAGGATATAAAAATATGATTGACTTTTTTGTGTTTTGACCTAGTAGCCTATGACCTCATCAAGCTCATATATTAGTTCTAGGAAGTTTTTATAGATTCCCTGGACTATTCTCCATAAACAGTGATGTCATTTTGGAATAGAGACAGTTGTATTTCTTCCCTTTAGATTTATATACCTTTTATTTCTTTTTATTTCCTTATACACTACCCAGTATTTCCAGTACAATATTGAATAGGAGTAGTGAGAGTGGACATATTTGTCTTATTCCTGATCCTATATCAGACTGAGTACACTCCCTTCTATTTCTAGCTTGCTGAGTGTTATTCTCATGAATTGATGTTGAATTTTGTCAAATGCTTTTTCTATGTCAATTGATATAACTGTGCTTTTTAGATTTTTAGATTGTTAATATGATGGAATTCATTGATTAATTTTCAAATGTTAAGTCTTGCATTCCTGAGACACAGCCCTTTTGGTTGTGGTGTATTATTCTCTTTATACATTGTTGGATTTTATTTGTTAATTTTTTTTAAGGATTTTTGGATCACTGGTCATGGGGGTATTAATATGTACTTTTATTTTTTCATTTGTACTGCCTTTGTGTGGTTTTAATATTAAGGTAATGCTAGCCTCATAAAATCTATTTTAGAGGGAAGTATTCTCTTCTCTGCAATTTTCTGAGAGGCACTATATACAATTGGTGCTATTTCTTCCTTAAATGTTTGGTAAAGTTTACCAGTGAAACCATCTTGGCCTGTAGATTTTCTTCTTGGAAAAATTTAACTATGACTTCAATCTCTTTAATGATTATGGGACTATCAGGTTATTTATTTCATCTTTAGCAAACATTAATATGCAACTTGTGAGTTTTGAGAAATTCCCCATTTCATGTAAATTATGATTGTGTAATTGTTCATAGTATTCCCTTATTACCCCTTTAATGTATGTAGAGTGTGCAGTGAAATCTCTTCTTTCATTCCTGGATATTGGTGATATGTGTCTTTATTTCTTATTAAGTCTTACTGTAGTTTCAATCAATTTTAGTCATCTTTTCACAATATCAAGTATTTCATTAATTTTCTTTATTTTTTGCTTTCAATTTTATTGATTCTTCCTCTTATCTTTGTTCTTCTTTCCATCTAGTTGTTTTGGGTTTATTTTGCTCTTTCTTTTCTAGTTTCATAAGACGGAAGCTTAGGTTACTGATTTTTGGAACTTCCCTCTTCTCTAATATAAGCATTTAATGCTGCAAATTTCCCTCTAAGTACTACTTTACCTGAATATCACAAATTAGATCGGTTGTATTTTCATTTTTGTTGAGTTCAAAATATTCTCTCACTTCTGTTGAGACTTCCTCTTTGACTCATGAAGTATTTAGGAGTATGCTGTTTAAATTCCACATGATTGGAGATTTTTACTCTTACCTTTCTGTTATTTATGTCTAACTTAATTCTTTTATTGTTCGAGAATAAATTGACATACCTTTTATGATTTCAGTCCTAAAATTTGTTAAGTTTTGTTTTATGTCCTATGATACATTCTATCTTGATAAATGATCCATGTACATTTGGGAAGAACGTGCATTCTCCTGTTGATTAGAGGAGTGCTCTATAAATGTCAATTATACACTATTAATTTACGATGTTTCACATTCTCCTATAACTTTGTTGATTTTCTGTCTGAGTTCTATCAATTATTGAGAGAAGATTATTGAAGTCTCCAACTGTAATTGTGGTTTGTTTTCAATATTTTCCTTCTATTTTTTTTATTCCTCTGCTCCTTCTTTTCTGTCTTCTTTTAGGTTGTTTTAACTTTTTAGTGTTCCATTTTAATTTCTCTACTTTTTACTGCATATTCTTTTTTTTTTTTTTTCTTTGAGCCGGAGTCTCACCTTGTTGCCCAGGCTGGAGAGCAGTGGTGCGATCTCGGCTCACTACAACCTCCGCCTCCCAGGTTCAAGCGATTCTCCTGCCTCAGGATCCCGAGTAGCTGGGATTACAGGCATGTGCCACCACACCCGGCTAATTTCTTGTATTTTTAGTAGAGACAGGGTTTCACCATGTTGGTCAGGCTGGTCTTGAACTCCTGACCTCAGGTGACCCACCCGCCTCGGCTTCCCAAAGTGCTGGGATTACAAGCGTGAGCCACCGCGCCTGGCCCATATATTCTTGTATAATTTTTGAGCGGTTGCTATAGGAATTATAACATTTATACTAAACTTCTTATTATCTACATAGAATCAATGTTTTACCACTACAAGTGGTCTGTAGAAAGCTTGTCACCATATAAGTCCCTTTACTCTGTTTCCTTTATGTTGTAACTCTCTTATGTATAACACTGACAAATATTAAAAACCCATCAAGCATTATAGTTTTTGCTTTCATTTATCAAAAATATTTAAATAATGCAATAAAATAATGAGAGCCAATGATACTGACTTGGATATTTGCAATTTCTCTTTCTTTTCACTCCTAATGTTGCAAGTTTCTTTCTGGTATTATTTTCCTTCTTTCTGAACATCTTCCCTTAGCAATTCTTCCAGAGGTAGTTCTGCTTGCAAAAAATTCTCTTTATTCTTCATCTGAGATTGCCATTATTTCTGAAGGATTATTTTTGCTTGATGTAAAATTCTGGGTTGATAATTCTCTTCTTTCACAACTTTGAAAATGTTGTTCCAATTCCTTTTGCCATCCATGGTTTCTAATGAGAAATCAGCTCTTGGTTGAATCATTATTCTCTAAAAAGCTATGTGCCTGGCCAGGTCCAATGGCTCACACCTGTAATCCCAGCACTTTGGGAGGCCTAGGTGGGCTAATTACCTGAAGTCACGAGTTCAAGACCAGTCTGGCCAACATGGCGAAACCTAGTCTCTACTAAAAATCCAAAACTTAGCCAGGCATGGTGGCACATGCCTGTCATCCCAGCTACTAAGGAGGCAGAGGCAGGAGGATCTCTTGAGCCTGGGAGGTGGAGGCTGCAGTGAGCAGAGATCACGCCACTGCACTCCAGCCTGAGTGTCAGAACGAGACTCCATCTCAAAAAAAAAAAAAAGTAATGTGCCATTTTTTCCCTGATTTTTTTCAAGATTCTTTATTTGACTTTATTTTCCAGCAGTTTCATTATGATGTGTCTGGGTATGGATTTCTTTGCATTTATCTTATTTGGTATGTACTAAACTTCTTAAATCTATAGTATTGAATCTATAGTAGGTTTCTCTTTCACCAAATCTGGGAAGTTTCTGTTCATTGCTTCCTCAAATATTTTTTCTGCATATTACTCTTTCTCCTTTCTTGAATTCCAATGACCCAAATGTTAGACTTTTTGTTATTATCCCACAGGTCCCTGAGGCTCTTTTCATTCTTTAAAAGTCTTTTTTACTCAGATGTTCAAACTGGATCATTTTTACTGATGTATCTTCTGACCTATTTTCAAATTCACTGATTCCTTTTCTCTCTGGCCTTCATTCTGCTGTTAAATTATTCTGGTGAGTTTTTCTTTTCTTTAACTTTGGTTATTTTATATTTCAATTCTAAAAGTATACACTTGGTTCTTCTTTATATTTTCTATTTCTTTGCTGAGGTTTTCTTTCCATTTTTTCAACAGCGTTCATCCTTACTTACTTGAAGCATTTTCACAATAGCTGCTTTAACGTCTCTGTCAGAACATTCCAACAATTATATAATATCAGTGCTGGTATGTGTTGATTATGTTTTCTCATGCACATAAAATGATCCTAGTGTACTGAGTAATTTTGCATTATATCTTGGACATTTTGAATATCATATTATGGGCTTCTGGATCTTGTTCAAATCATATGGAGAATGTTGATATTATTGTTTTAGCAGGTAATTGACCCAGTTAGGTTGAGGCCACAAGTTCTTGCCAGCACAGTAGGTTGTGCCTTCAATGTCGGTTCCAGTTTCAAAGCCTTTTCAGTGCTGATTGGATCTGTCCCTCATGTGCAACACCAAGTGGCCAGTCTGTGACCTAGGCAGTGGTGTATTCGGCTGTATAGGTCCTATGTGAGCATGCACAGACATAGGTGAGTTTCAGAGTTCATCAAGAACTTTAAGAGGTTTACTTTCCCAAACTATTCCCTCTCCACCATCTCCCCAGGACATTCTGGTTCCCTGGGGCTCTTGTTTGTGGTCCTCTAGCCAGAAATCTGAAGCTTTATTTACCTTACCTTGGTGCACATTTTCTGCCACCTGTGCTGTGTTTAGGGACAAGTGACCAGAAGACAGAGAAAGAAAAATTTCAATAGGAGTTTGCCACACCTTCTTGGGATCTCAGCTTCTCCCATCACAGAGAAAGGTTCTCCTCTCTCAGTGTTTTAGGCTACTGTAGGTTTTTTCCTCTACTACATCTACCCACCCTGCTGTCATTGGATTGCTTGGGCTGAGGTGTGAGAGAAAAGAGAAAAGAAAAAAAAAGTAGGAGATTCCCCAACTCTGAGCATTAGAAGACCATTTTCCTGCTTCTAGAGCCAGAAATAGAGGTCTTCTTCTGGAGCTCTCTCTCTTTACCCCAAGCCTGCTTCCAGGTTCCAGGTTGCCTTGTCTTCACGCTGGCAGATACTGAAGGAAAAACGGGATAAACTCACTGCCAGCTCAGTGCTACTTTTAATTCTTGTCTTCTTTCCCCTTTCGCCTGCTACTGTTTATATTTCAGATCCCTCAAATACCTGCTCCATGCATTCATTCCAACTTTTACAGCCATATTCACTGGGAGACACAGAGTGACGTTGTTTACTCTTATCCAGTACCAGAGATCCCTAGACATTTTATAGTCTTTGGCTCTTTGTTTAGGACTTACTTTTTAACGCGTTAGACTGGAAAGCCTGTGAAATCATGGATTGTCTTTTTTACTAGTACAATTCTAGCCTGGCACAAAGTAGGTGCTTAATATAATTTTTGGTGAATAATTGATTGATTGATTAATGAATAAATGATTAATGTTGGGTTATTAGTTTTTCAAATTCTAAAGCTGTTGATTCATTTTAAGTAGTAATTCATAATTTTTACTTTTACTTAACTAGATAGATGTAATACCTTATTAAGACTCATATTTAATTCATATGTGTACTTGCAGCTACACAAAAAAATATTTTTACATTTCTTACAGAAATATTCAATTATAGTAAAGCGTAATTTCATCTGTTCCAGCTCCTATGGAAAAAAAAAGTGATACTTTTAACTACAATATAATTTATATTCAAAAGTATAATAACCAACAACATTTCAGCTAAGCAGGGAAAAATAATATTAGTAGACCTTACAAAAGCTATTCGAATACCTAAAACTTAATCTGTCCTCTTAGTGGCAAATGCTTTTCTTTCCTTGTATACAGGAACATGCTCACACCATCACAAACTTAGAGATACACTTTGGCAGGAATCTGCCTGTCTTTTGGGTTAAACAGACATTCCAATTAGTTAGTAGCTAGATTTGAGCTCCTTATCATGTGACCTGTGTGTGACAGCCATTATGTACGATGACTTCAGCTTCTTCAGTCTTGAGCTGTAGCAAGAAAGGAATAGTGCAATTGAAGTATTTTTTAAATACTGCTGCTATCAGCAAAGAAATTTAATAGATCCATAGGCTGTTACAAAGCCTATATACATATATATTTCACACAGAAGGTCATGATAGTAATTCCTAAATGACACTGTCTTTCCTTTATGAAGTTTTTTTCCCCCTCAGTCACAGAGAGAGAAAAAAAACAGAGCATGAATAGAGAATGTACGCTCTACTCCAAAAGGCAATTCCTAAAACGCAGCTCATGGTAGGTTAGTAAAGGTTAGTGCTTTATTTTTTTTCTTCATTTGAAACGTAAAAATCTCACAACAAAAAGTATTCCAGCAACTTACAAATAACAAAGATGATCTAATGTCATTGCATAAATGGGGTCTAGGGGGGCAAGACAGGGCTACCAGTAACTATAATTTCAGGCTGCTCTGTAGTGTTATGCTCTTATGTTCTCTATCCAAGGTGACTGATATAATTGGATCATTATCTGAACAGAGCCTAAAGAGATTAATAAAAAATAAATGCTGCCTTTTCCGTATGATATCTTTTCTCCATTGAATTTAAAAACTGTCGTTTCCATAGTTTTCTTCTCCTGAGTCCCTTAGAAGGTTGATCATGGGCTTTCTTCTAGGTCAAATTCTACTGTCCATGCCCCTGACACTGAACTGCACTTGCCTTTCTCTGGCCTGTACCCTGAACCACTCTTACCTAGTAACAGTTATAAACTCATAGTGTCTAGAAGGTACTATCTTTCCAGAAAGTCATGATATTTCACTGTATATCTAATTTTAGTGCCTATAATGGCTTTCCTGAATGAGGAGGACCAAGGTAATCAAAAGCAAATTAAGATACAGAAAAAAGAAAAGTTTTATGGCACATTGCATGTGGGTGAAAGAAGCTACATATTTGATATTCCAAACGCTTGACCACAAATCAGAACATCTGGGTTCTAGTATAAACTCTGCTATTGATCTATAACTCCAAGTATGCCATTTACTTTCCCTAGACCATTTTTTTAATCTTGAAATTAAAAGTAACTATACCAATCTTTTTATTTGGATGAGGAAATTCACTACTTCATGAATAATAGTGACTACCCTGATTTTTTTTTCCTCCTTCTGAATCAACTGATTTCTCCCCTGGATATCTGAAGACCTGTGATTACTTAAAAATTATTTCTTTATTCTTAAGCACAATGAGTGAATCAAAATATGTCTCAGTGTCATTAATTGCAAATAATTTTTCCTGCTATGAAGTGTGTTTCCTTAAGTTTCAAGGGATTATTTTTCTTTGTTTCTAAAACATTTTCCTCTACTATATCTCTAAATCTTTTCTTCCTCCAGATTTTGTATGGAAGTTTTATTTTCAGCTGTGTCTTTCTCATTTATGTATAAGCTAATAACTTGTGCTTACTTCTCAATTTGCTTACTTATTGTTCAATCTCCTTTTACATCTTACTCTTTTGTATCTTCTTATCTTTGTAGTTCTACTCTAACTTGATTAATATTCTTCGTGAATTCTTCTGTAGCATGAACAATTTTGGAATACTTTCTTCTGTATCCTAGTTTGCATTTTATTCAAGATTAGATTCTTCTAGTTTCGCTCTTCCTGGCTCTTTTCACTCATTTTTTCCCTCTTTCTTTTACTGATTTTTGTTTTCTATTTTTGTTCCATTCTATTATAGCTTCTATTTTACTTCTTTTCATCTGTCTCATACTTAATATATTTTATACTTTCTTTTTGTCCAGATACATTTCTGAGTGAATTCCCCTTGACACCATTCATAATTTATCTCAGGGTTTTGTTTTTTTTGTTTGTTTGTTTTGTTGTTGTTGTTTTTCCTGCTTGTCTGAGCTTCAATTTGAGTGTTTTCAATCCTTCCTGAGTTTATGGAAATGGATTCCGAGTAGTCAACATTTCATTAGAACTCTTTTAAACAGTGATTGGGAAATTTGAGCTCTGCTTTCTCTTCTGAAATCCTGTACCAACTCCCAGTCCACCCAGCTTGCTCTCTGAACTCAGCCCTATTTCTCCGAAAAGAATAAGCATTGTGCTTCTTTTGCCATTGAATGTAAAAGAGCAATTAGTCAGAAAGATATGTTTCTTGATTTTTCCCAGTATTGCTTATTTATCTCCTTGGTATGTTTTCCCAAAAATTGAGTGGTATTTAGGGGACTTCTTGGGATTTTATTCAATTTCTATCTTTGCTGAGTTATTTTCTGCTACACTAGACTATGCAGAATTTTTGGTTTTTTTCTGTCACTTTTCAATTTTACAGCATAAGCTTGTCTCATTTTCCTTTTCTGCTTTCTACTTATTTACTTTTTTAGTTGTAAAAAATAAACCAGTTTTCTATTTAGTTAATTAGGCTCCGAGAAAGGCATTTCCTGTGATTTTGCCCCCTTTAACTGTTATTTCACAGTCTTCAATGTGTATCATTATTTTATTTTATTTCTGTTACTCTAAGCTCCCATTTGTTTTGTGTAATAAAATATTTAGATATTACAATCAAATACACTGTTATAATACTTTGGGACTATCTATATGGAGGTAATCATATCTAACGAGGTAACTATTGGGGGCTCAGCGAGGAGCAATGTGGAGGGCATACCCTGACTATGGACCTCCCAGGTGCAATAGTTGAAAGTAAAAATACATGGAAAGTTTCATGTTTTGTGTTAAAACTGCAGCTATACCACCTGCAAAGCTGAATGTGTTCAGATGTATCTTTTATTACAATGCTGGACTTCACACATCCTGAGGAGGAAAAGACAGTGGCTTCATTTGCCAGAAGTCGGATTTCCAGGCTTCTGGCCACTTATCTGAACGGGGGAGATCATGATCTCCTCCAGCCACCGCCCCCCCCACAACTGCTAGATAACCATCACTTTCTGGCTCCACTCTAAACCCATACTCTTAAAGCTAAGTAAACGATTTGCGCTAAAATTCAAGTGAGCTTAATCATACATGAGCAAACAATCCAATCACTCCTATATATTTCAGGTACAATACCTTCAAATCCAAAAACAAAGAAAAGTAATAACTTCAACGCCCTGAGGAAAATCCTTTGTTTTATTTATTAGAGTGAGTTTAAACCTGGCCACAGAAAACACCTACAAAGAGCCATTAATGTTGGAAAATGTTAGATCTGAGGTATAGAATCAAGATGCATGATTTCCTAAGTTATCCAAAACTTGTGAATTCATTCAGCCTCCATCAAAATTCCAGGTTCTGGATACATCTGAACTTTGGAAAGGATGTGAAGGCCCATCCTTCTAAGTTTTTTACATTATGTATTTTTAAATTTCATATACAACTGTAATTTATGCTGGGAATGATATGAGTCGACGGCAGTGGTATATTGGCAAATGTTTAAAAACTAGCCCCCTTGGAGTTAAAGCGGAGAAAACCCTAATTGATTGTTAACTTCTGCAGTGGTATAAATACTCTCACCATAGCTAATTTCAAGTTACCAATATAATGTCACTGGATATGGAGATGGAAATATATGTGCTACAGTCAGTTCTCACAAGGTGATGGGAACCAGTTCCAGCACACTACTGTGTGCTTCAAATATAATATTGCAAGAACGTCAAGAATAGTTTAAACATACACAAGATTAGCCCCATCTGGCCCACACTGCCATTCAATTCTTTCCTGTTTTGAAGGAAGCAACGTTGTTGGAAGCTAAAGTAAAGAAAGAGAAACACGTTTCTGTCCCCAAGTGAGTTTGGAATAATTTCTTCTATCCAAAGCCTGTAAATATTTTAAGCCCAAATAATAGCAGTTTTGCCCTTTAGAATTTATTTTTTACAAAGTACTTCAGGTACTAGTATGAACAGCATTAATTATCAAAATATAAACTCTTATAACTTTTAACTTCTGGAATTACAGTTATTAACGAGGATTATACAAATACCTTTTATAAGTTAAGGCAAAGCCTACATACAATTAAACACAAGCCACCATATGAATAAATAACAGTGAATACTCCAAGGTTATTTCATACTCTGTTCAATGACAACTGCAGCTGTGCCACTATTTAAAGTGCTGCTGTGAAATTAATATAATGTATTAGGAAAAATGCTATGTGCAGCTCTTGGAGATGAAGAAATCTGAGTGGGTGGTAGACAAAAAGAAAGTAATAGCAGAGAACAGTCTAAAAGAGAACATTTAGATATTTTGATTTATTTGTAAATAATTTGTATAATCCTCTCAACTGGACATTTTTCCAAATTCAATATAAACTCCCATCTTCTTTTATATCGTAATCAAAACTTAACTATCCTATCTTCAGTGCCTCAGAATTCTAGGCTCTCCCTTTCAAGTTTGCAACTGTTAACTGATAAATGTGTCAACCTTAAAGGTATGGTGTCTAACAAAACAAACAAACAAACAAAAAACCTGACATCTCCTAGGAATAACAGTGTGTCTGTTTTTGGAGCATTCCTAAAAACACAGTGCCTTCACCCAACCTTTAAATGGCATAACTATTTGCACAGCACCTGGGATGAGTATTCAAGGCATCTAGTGACTCCAGATGACCAGCTGGGCTTACATCACTCTAGGCTAGGCCCAGCCATTATGAATGCTGAAAGAGTGAACATCTCAACACAACTTAATCTCATTTATTGCACACCAGTGTCCCACATTACATTGGTTGGAAGACTGACTTAACCTACAGGAAAACACCTTGTTGCAAGTTTGGTTCCCTAGGAAACACCCTCTGAGATGAAAGCTAGACTGCAACACATTTATTGAGGAGTGTCTTTGGGAGCAACACTTATAGGAGGGGGAGAAGGAAACAGCAGTAAGCAGAGGGAGATGTTGAGCTACGATGCAGCCCCACTGACAGCCTCAGCCAAACCCAAGTGGAGCTCTGGAGCTAGAATGGCCCCACAAAATGGTACTGAGATGGGTGAAGATGGCCGTGCCTCTATTCTCCTACATCAATCAGTCAATGGATGTGAGCCACCTCAGGAAAGAGAGTGACCTTGGACAAGACTGCCCTCCACAACTGTGGCAATCTTTGAAGGGGCTGAAAATTGAAGACTGTTTGCCAGCATCCCTCCTAGCAGCGCAGACAACACATCCTTTAATGAAGGGAGATCTGGTCAGTACATTACAGTGTCTACTGCAGATCACCAAACTAGATATTCTGAATATTGATCGGCCTCAATACCGTTCACTTTTGCAACATAAACCTGTTCAGAGCATCTCTCAGTACAATCAATGGAGAGGATGAAAGGGAAAGACATACTTCCATGACTCTGAAGGCATAGCTACTACTTATCTATCGCAGATGTCATAGCTGCAACATATGAAATCTGTGAAGATCCATTCCCAAGGGAAGAGTCCATGTAATCCTACAATCATCTTTTTGATAGCCTACACGGATGCATTTGGCATCCATTCTTATTCGGCCCAACCACTGCCCCTCACTTTAAGTATGGATGTCTAGCTTACTTGCCTTACTCAAAGCTGGGGCCGACTTTCACCAATGCACTATACTTTAAGGAGTAAAGTGTTATCACCTAAAACAGGGACTTACCATGAAGGGTTTGCTTTTTCTTTCTGGCTTGACTCTGAAAATACCAATATTCCCTAAGTGGTACTATATTAATAGCCGGACATCACTTAGGCTCAGTGGCCTTCATGTATCCAATTGTTTCACCAGGATGGGAGAATACAGTCAAGGCACAAAAAGCAGCTACTGGATAAAAGAATAACCGGATGGAGTGGGGAAGGGGGTACAGAGGAGCAGAATGAGCCAAAGAAAGACAGTTGTGGAAAACTTCCACTGTCCAAATTTTGCCTCCATTTGCCTCTTCATGTATTGTTTTCTTAGCAATCTTTGGAGAAGTGCCATAGGATATTTTCATCCAGTTCTTGATGGAAAATACAGACTGTCTTCACTAATTCTTCAAATAATGAACAAAATATCAACTTAATATGACCCCAGAGGAATGAAAACATAGTTTAAAAAATAAAACACAGTTCCATACTAACATAATTGAGTTTTGAAGAAAGTTAAATTAATAGAAAATTCAATGGTAAAGCTATCCACACATTTACATATGCCATTCCCTTCACCTGAAACAGTCCCCTTGCTTCCACATGTCTAAAGCATGCCTACCCTTCAATTCTAAGTCTAAATCCTAATTCATCCATGAAGGCTTCCCCAAATACTCCAATCATGTTTCCTACGCAACTGCACAGTGCTCAATGTCTCTGTAAAATATTTGACTTTCATCCTTATTTTTTGTTATATTTCTACTGATCATTCACTATGTGCCAAGTACAGTATTTATCAACTTCATATATTTTATCATTGAATCTTTGCATGTACCCTATTATCCAGTTTTGAGTATGTCCATTTGATATATAAGAGAGCAGAAATTCAGGGAGGTGAATTGGCACCACAAGCAAAATGGGAGAAGGTGATAAACCCAGTTCAGATATACTACAATGTCTGTGTGTTCTTTCTACTGATGCCTATACTGTGCGTGCTCCTCATTTCCCTCAAGTAGATCATGCACCTCTTGAGAAAGGGAATTGTGTACAATATCCCTTCCTCGCACTTTTCTATTCCTATCCCACGTCATCTCGAATGACAAAAAGCATATAATATCATACATATGTTTGAGAAAAACAAGGAAAAGAAGCTATCATATAGGGGTATCAATGAGTAGATTCCTACAAGTATTCCAGAGGATTATTCCTGAGGAACTCAAAATTTAGCAAATGGATACATAGTTTATAAAAATATTAAGAACAATTTGGCACCAGTCTTTCTCTGTTTCCATATGGTGGTGCCAATTTGTGACTTAGTTAAGACGTTCACTTTCTCACACAGTAACGCCGAAAGCAAGTGACTGGGAAAATTGATTAAGAGACGGGTTTATCAATGGCATGAAGAAGCCTAACACAGATATAAGTCTGGTTGCCTTTTATTAAAATAAATGGAAATTATTTATCTTCAAATGATAACAATACAAATGGAAACGCTTGGCAGTTCCCTTGAATATATAATGAGGGACTACCCTCATACCCACATTTATATCCTGCAGTGTGCATAACATTGAGGAAAGGCCAGGAAAGTGACAACTCCTTAATTAGTTAGTGCTCAGTGACAAATTGCGGAAACTTGCTCTGGAATCTGTAGAGAAGGAGGAGATGGTAGATTGTTTAAAAGTCTCTCTCTCTTCTCTATTATATGTTTCACAAAGCATGTGTTTTTATTTCATTGTTAAAGATGTACAAACCCAACGAAATGAGATTCACTAAATACCATGCTAAAAACCAAATGAAGGGTTTTGCTTCATTTACTACCTGAATCAACACTACTTTACCTATCAAGGCAGACCTGAAACCTCCTTTTACCAATTTTTCTTCTGATATGAGAAAAGCAATTAGAACCAACTATCAAATTTTATTCATCAGTGCCCCGATAGGCAAGCTGTATGAAAAAAATATTTTAAGTAATTTTCCTAAAAATGTTACCCTGTAAGCAGTCACACCCACCTTCTAGAGTTATGACTCAAATTATTTATTGAATTACATCAAATGCCATACTGAATTTAGTAATGATAGCTGTATATAATAATTACATGCTACATTGCCTCCATTGGAAACCATGGTAACCGATCAGTTACTGTTTCAGCCTGCCGCCATAGCTGAGAATAGCACAGAGGAAAAATATACTCATCATCACACACATTCAATCTGCAGATAACCTGGGAGGGAGGGCTACATTTGGCCATTTCATCCTTTTATTGCCCCATTTAGGACTGTCCTAGACCATGCCAGGCTTAATTCTTCCCCAAAGCCTTTGCATTTACTCTTCTTCCTATCTGGATTGCTCTCCCTCTGTCCTTTACATAGCTGATTCCATCTTGTCACTCAGGATTTAGCTCAAATGTCATCTCAGAGAAGCCTTTCTTGACCGCCTGACCCCAAGAACTAAACTAGTTCCCTCCAAGTCTCTATCACCTGGAGAGCACTTACCATTTTCTGAAATAATATTGGCATGTGTTTATTTACACGTATATTAC
Organism: Pongo pygmaeus; assembly: GCF_028885625.2. Classification (NCBI taxonomy): domain Eukaryota; kingdom Metazoa; phylum Chordata; class Mammalia; order Primates; family Hominidae; genus Pongo; species Pongo pygmaeus. The sequence goes on from NC_072396.2 coordinate 23,590,864, forward strand.
CTGTACACATAATGTGCTGTGTGCCATATATCCCCTGGGTTATTATCTCCTTGAGAACAGTCACCTTGTCTTTCTTATTCTCAACAATAATCTTAATGTTTATCTCCTTCTCCAACACCATGCAGTCTTTCCCCCCAAAACAAATAAAAGGTAATACTTTGACAGATACGTATACTTTGAAGATATGTATATTTCAATGACAGATACACATTAGATTCTCCACAAATATCTGACAAATGAGAAAAAATAAATGGAAAAGATGAATCCAATCAATCGAACAGCCCCTTTCTAAGTGGTATCCCTCCAAATACTTGAAGAAAATTATCCTGCCTTATTTGCAACTCTTCTCAAAGATATACATTCATAATCTCTTCAATTCTTCTTCTTAGACCTGTTTTCAACATATCTGAACACTTCTTTATGTGTCTTGGACCTCTCAGTTTATTAATATTTCATCTTAAAATCTGGCATAAAGAACCAAGTCAGAGTTTTCCGATGTGATATAACCAGTGCAGATATGGTTACTGACAGACATAATCAAAATAACTTCATGCTGTGAGGCCTGCTCAAGCCACTAGTCAACCAGCCACCCTCCTGAAATACTACCTTGTTTCTACAGTGGTAAACTGAGGCAGATGTGGTACTACCCTGTCGCTATAGTAGTAATCTGAGGCAGGTGTGATACAATGCAGTGCTTCTCAAATTTTACTATTTACCTTAGGATCCCTGTCCCTTCCTTCTCAGATATATTTCAACCCTTCTGTAAAATGACTGGCAACGAGATCAAACCTTTCTTAAAATGAAAATTCTGATTTAGTTGGTTTGGAGAGAAGCCCAAGATTCAACTATTTCTAGTAAGATGCTGGTCTACAGGCATTATTTTGAGTAGCAAAGCTCTACTGGAATGCTGAACCTGGAAATAAGATAATCTAGTTTGAATTGAAGCCTTACCATTTAATAACAGCATACAGGTGAACAACTTCATTGGTTTTCTTATCTATAAAGTAGAGATAAATAGAACTATCTTGGAGAGAGATTTTTTAAGAGTTAAATAAGATAATGTGTTGGCACACAGTAGGAATGTAATAAATATTATCTCAGTGAATGGCCTTCTATCAATGGAAGTTGGCAGTTCATATTGAACGTATAGTCAGAAAAAAAACTGACATTTTTTTCACAGAAATGGCTTCTAGGCAAAATTTCCTCTCATCTAGCATTTGTACATTTGATTTTTTTTTCTGAACCTAAATACAGGATTTAACATTTATAACTATTAAATTTCATCTTGTTAGCTTTGGCCAGCATTCCAGCCTGTCAAGATTGTTTTGAATTAAGATTCAGCTACTCAATGTATTAGCCATTGCTCCAAGCTTTATGTCATCTGCAAATTTGATAAGTAAGCCTTCTATGTCATTATACATATCACTAAAATGTTGAGTAGGACAAGACCAATGGCTGAGATATTCTACATTTTATTTGTTTTGAAGGAAAGACTATTCATGGGGTAGGGGGAGAAGCTGAGATTGTTTGACAAACTACCAATCTATTTAACTGAATATTATCCAGTCTACATTTCTCCATTTATCCCTCTATAGATTCCAGAAAATAGTCCTGTGACATTGGTTATATCAAAACACATTATGCCTATGGAATTTTATCTTTCCATCTAAAACTCAAAATAAAAAGTGAAACAAGATTAGTTTTGCATAAGGTATCCTCGGTGAACCTAAGCTATCTCCTAGTAATCACCATTTTCTTTTCTAAGCATTCAATCACAATTTGTTAACAACCTATTTTGTAATTTCAACAAACAAGAATTCATGTTATAGTCATTAGTAGCATATGCATTCTGTGACTAGAGAATGTTAGACACATTTTCCCCAAATTCTCAAGAATGTTTTATACATGTTTACCATATGCAAACACCTTTTCCTTACCCTTGGAGGTAATTCACGTAGTTCTGAAGATGGATTCTTTTAAAACAGGTAGGCATGCCTTATTCCTTACGTATCTCAGCATTTACTTCCCTCTTGATTATTTTTATTCTACTCTGTCTGTTTTCAGTCCCATTTTCCTCAAAATAAAAGATAAATCTAATGTAATAATTGGGTAATTCTGACGATTGTTTCTTCTGTAATCTAGCTTTCTTTTGAGAATACCCTGTAAAAATCCACACTGATGGGAGTTTTCCCTTTGCAGCCACAATAGTTTTTGTATGTGGCTGGCCCTCCAGCAAAATGTTGTACATCCCCATCTCCTCTCACTTATATTTCAACTCTGTTTTAAAACCATTGGTAATGAAATAAAACCTGTCTTTTCTTTTTTGTCAACATTTTTGGAATAAACAGTGATCTTTATTTAAAGAAAAGTTTATTCTCCTATTTTGACATTATAAAACTATACCTTCCCCACTCACATTTTTGCACAATTCAAACACAATAAATCGGTTAAAACAAGTTGGAATTTTAATTTATTTGAGATGCCCTGACTTCCCATCAAAATAAAACAAACTCAATTGCCTCCTACACACATGTGTGCGCACACATAAAGACACACACACACCCTGACTCCATCAAGTCCCTTGGTTCTCCATTAGTCTTACCATGTCTTCACAGGTCCCCTTTTAACAGCCTGCATGCTAAACATCAATTCCTTAGGTGACACTGGCCCCTTCTGAAACCCAGTGATGAGATGATGAAGGAACTGGGGTTAACCCTACTTGTAATTGCTTGTGAGATGGAGGTTCCAAACACGATTTTTGCTAGCCTCAACAGAGAACCAAGGAACCTGACATACCTGGTAGTTGTGTGTGTGTGTGTCCATGTGTGAGATGGTAATGTTAGTTTTCTTTCGATGGCCAAGTAGGGCAACTCAAATAAATTAAGATACCTATTTATTTTAACTGATCAATTTAATAGAAACATGAATGTATATAGATATGAACAGGAAAGGTATAGTTTTGTAATGTGGACTCGGAGATAAATGGTAGCTAGCCAAAGGTCACATACCTTTAGAGACCAGAGGTCTTAAGAAGTTTGGGAAGGACCAAAAAATGAGCTTAGATGATATATAGCCAGCAGCCATGCAGCCATGAGAAATTCCAATCACTGTATAGGAGTGTTCCACGAAATCCCTAGTTGCTATTTTTACAGGTGCCCTCTACGTGAAACCCATAAAGCTAGGAGTGGACACTACTTCTCCACACATGTCTCAGAAGAACCAAATGCATCCACCACCTTGTCTTTCAAAAGAGCTGCTGGGCCATGCTATATGGTGCTTGCTTCTGCCTTCCCAATATCCAGTGTTAATATATCCCCTTGGCAGATACGAAGAACACCAGCTACAAGGGAATCTGGGCAATGCAGCATTTAACATCTCTGTCTTTGGGGCACTGGAAAGCACCTAGAAGCAGAAAAGAATGGTGTTGAGCTTGTCTGCTTGGTGATACCTAGCAGGGAACTACTTTCTAGATTCGCATCCTTTTAAAGAAATTCAATTCACATCTTCTGCAAATTCATGAGATTATTCCTGAATGCATTCCCCAAGGAAAGATGTTCAAAACTAGAACCATCTCAAGGTGTTTGTTCTCTTCTAATATTGTTACAGAGCAATGAATGCTCAGGGTATACGTCATCAGTCTTGTATTTTTCCTACAGCTTGTTTCCACAGCAATTAAGAGCTTGAGGTTATTTGGTTGTGTTTTTCATGTTTACAAAAATACTGGTGGTGTTGAAAGGACAGATGAGTAGGCTCTCTAAGTGTGGCAGAGAAAGCAAAGCAGAACTTTCAATTCCACAAAGCATCTCACAAATTCTCCTTTATTGCCAGCACAATCTGCCTCTGGCTTTAAAAATAATAACTGCATCTTTTCATTTTTCTCTCTTAAAAAAACTTGTCCCTGCTCTCAAAGAGACAAATTTTCATTTTTTCCCATGCTTTCAAGATTTTATTAATCTCAGAAGCCAATTATTACAAGGAAGTGGATATCACAGGAAGAAAACATGAACTATAGATTTGGGAGATAAATGAGCAGAGGGAAACTCAAGGGTATGTTAAAGTTACTACTGATTTCTTCACCACTGTGAAAAACCAAAGGCTTTCAACTCCTAAATTCAGGCCTTGAGGTAACATTAGAACACTGTATATTTATCTGTACAACAGGACATTGTATATTTATCAGCCACTTGTGTGGCTGACTCCTAAGATTACCACTGAAAAGAAGATTTATGCTTTAGGAGTCTCACTTGCCTCTGTTTGAGCCCTAAGATATCATGGTCAATGGCACCCTCTTAAAATCTATTTTTACCAGTTATAATTGTTAAGGAATAATTTTCTAGTTATAATCGTTATACAGAAACTGCACAAAATTAATATGTACAATTTGGTGATTTTGTACATATGTATAAACTCATGTTACCTTCACAATCCAGGTTATAAATATATTCATCACCTCCAAAAGTTTTCTTGTGTGCCTTTGTGGTTTTGTGCTTGGGGGAAGTAACAACACTTACTATGAAATTTACCCTGCTAACAAATTTTAGGTACACAACACCTTATTGTTAACTATAGGCACTGTGTTGTACAGCCAATAAGGCCAAAATTCTTGTATTTTGTATGCATCTATCCATATGGTCCCAGAGTTAATGGGTGCCTCCTTCACTTGCTTGCCCTTTGAAAATGCACAGAGCTAGCCATGCCTTGTAGAGGAATTATTTGGCCAACCCACTTCCCATTGCTTGGTACCAACTATGAAATAATTACAACACTGCCTTATCTTTCTCCATTATGTTTCTAGAAATTCGGGCAAAATAGGAGGCTAGAGGAAGCGTAAAATAAAAGCTAGACTTCAGAACAGAGGAAAGCTGAGAGAATAACTGTTTTGAGGTAACCTCTGATCAATGCCATTTAGTCTGTCACCTTCTAGTTTGTGCATCTGTTCATGATCCCCATTCTTTATACTCTTGCTTGATCCTGGATCCTTCTCAGAATACTTAGCCTAGCTTTAGAGAAAAAGTTTAAGAAATTCACTACATTGCAATGTGAAATGTGGTCAATATCTAAAAGATGTACAGTTAAAGCACTACATATAGGAATTCAGAGGAGAGGTTACTATATATGCTTGAATACAAGGCAAGTCATTTTTCTACAAATGACCTCTTCCTTATATTGCATTCCTTATACATTTTTTCAGACTACATGTTCTATCAATAAATATACTTTGAACAACAAACTACTATTCCAGAAAAATGTATTAGCCTAAACCAGTGGGTCTCTTACTTCAGTGTACATTAGAATCAACTGGAGAGTTTGTTAAAACACAGATTGCTGAGCCCCATCCTAAAACTTTCTGAGGTCTAGGGTGGGGCTGAAACAGGCATAATTCTAACAAATAGCCACGTAATGCTTATGCTGCTGATCTGAGGACCTCATTTTGAAAACCACTGCTCTACTAATATTGGTTTTAGATCAGTGGTTCTAAACTCTTGTTGCACATTAGAGTCATCTGGGGAGATTTCACAAACTAAAATTCCAAGGCTCCGTCCCAGATCAATTAAATTAGAATACCGGAGAGAGGACCTCAGTGTGCCCTGCTTGTGGTTTTTAATGCTCTTCAGGTAATTCTAGGCTACAGCCAGGGTTGAAAGCACCTGTTTTAAATCAATATCAAACAATTTCAGCTAAAATAATCAGGGGTTTTTTTTCTATATTACAAGTCACCAAGCAAAAAATAATAATCAGTTTTTTAAAGAAGAAAACACATTTGGCCTAAACTCAGTAAATAATCCTGGGGCATGTGGCTTTACATATGCAAATGATGATAGATGGTTAATTTGTGGAAATCACTAATATATGCCTAAAGAATGGAAAATAAGAAACAACACACTCTTCTAATCACACAGGTATGGATTTTTGCAGCTTGGGTTAAAGCTTCTAGTAGCAACATTATAGGAAGTAGTATATATCAAACAACATAAGTGAAAGCAAAGATGGTATCTTCTGCAAAACCATGTTGGAGGACCAAAAGGAGTGACTTTAATGATCATAAAGACAATGATACTGAAGGCACAGGTGCCAAGTTTGAATAACATTGTTCAAAAAAAGTGAAAATAGAACAAAGCACTATTTCTAAAATAACTGAGGTTTTATAAATGTGATTTTAAATATGGATGTGTAACTCTATTGATACATTTGATATTGTCAGTAGACTAATATAGTAGGAATATACATTGGTAAAATGTATTGAGTACTAGCAATACAGATGTGAAGCCATTGTTTAGAATTATCTTCAAAAGTATATTCGAAATATATTCAAATATATTCGAATATCTTCTAAATATATGCGAGTCAGCCAATATTTTTATGCTGTCCACGCATGAACTTGGATAACATCTCATATCCAGGGATATACAGAATTTTTGGCTAAGAGCATCAGGAATGTCTTCTGGGAGAGGTGGTATTTGAGCTGGCCTTCATAAAATAAGTAGGTATTCATCAAGTAATTCAAAAGTAGAAAGTTCTTCCAAACAGGAGAAACCACATGAGTGACGGAATTGTGAAAAGCAAGCAAAAGGTGAGTAGTAAAGACGCCAAGATGAAAAAGTAATACACTGCTAAATCGTGGCAACTTAACACTAAGATAAGGAAATTTTACTTTTATTCAGAGTATTTTCCAGATGATGCCTCCTCCAGTAACAGATTTCTGATTGGAAACCTCCTTATTGCTCCTCAACCCTCTTCAGCCTTCATTTCTCTTCAGAAAAAAACTTGAAATTTTCGAAAACGATTCTAAATGATGGCTTAACACCTGTATTGCTAGTCCTCATCTGACTTTTAAAAACTCTATGTCACAGACTCCCATGAACAGTTAGAGATCTTGAAGAAAAAAAAAAGTTGTCACATAAATTTAGTATTTCAGTTACCTATTACTGTGTAACATGCATCCAAAAATTTAGTGGCTTCTAAAATCAATTTATTATCTTTCATGATTCTGTTTATTAACCAGGTGTTTCTTCTGCCTCACATGGTGTCGGCTAAGATACAGGGATATCTAAAAAGTTCAGAGTGGCTACATTCACATGGCTGGCTACTGGATGGTTACTGAGCTCAATTGGAGGCTTTAGTTCTCCTGCAGGTGGGACTCTCCACATAGCTACTTGAGTTTCTTCACAATAGGGTAGATGGGTTCAAAGAATGACCATTCAAAAAGGTGAATGAGTAAGCTACAGATCTCTTAAGGCTCATCCTTTGATGTTACGCAGTATCACTTGAGATGCATTCCATTCCAAACAGGTCAGAGGAATGGGCCAGATTCAACAGGGAAAAAAGGTAGACTCCACCTTTTCATAAAGGAGTGACAAGATCACATTATAAAAGAGTATGTGGGATGGGAAATATAGTTATTGCCATCTTTGAAAACACAATGTACCATACACACAGAAGTCTAGCCATTAACCAATATGAGGGGACTTCAGGGATTAGCAGTAAATGTGATGAAAATATTATACAAAATTATATAAATTAAAACATTTAAAAATCTTCTTAAAGCATAATGAGAAATCAAAAATTAGCCCAGACTGAGAAGGTAAAGATCTTTACTACTCTTCATCGGAATGGGATAATAGATATAGATAAAACCAGCTGCAATGTTGTCAGCTAAACTGTATGTGCTGGACCATAATAATTCCAAGGAAGCAAAGTGGATCTGAGTTTTAATAAATAAATACATATATTTACTTAATATATATATTAAATATTTATATAAAATTGTCTAGAAAATATTATACATATACATATATATAATTTTCCAAAACACCCTTCATGGTCATGTCTTTCTTATTCAACTTAATTATGGTAGCAGTGGTGATAGCAGCAGGAGGATAACAGTAGAATCCATTTTTTTAAATCATAACATTTTTATGGGGATTTCCAGTTTCCAATTCTGCATGTAAGGAATTTGGAAGTCATCACTTTGTCCTAACAATAAATAGCTGAACAAACTGAAAAATCAATAATTCTTCTTAGATCCATAAGAGAAGTGTGGTCACAAGGCAAACTGCTGCCCCCAAAATTGAAGAGACAGATAGGTGGATACAGAGAATCACAACACAGCAGAGCAGAAACCTCTTTGGGAACCAAAGCTGATGCAGGAAAATCTGGACTGAAATTGACATATTGCTGTAGGCAGGGCATGGACACCTTGGAGTTAAAAGCTCCAAGGTGGGCAGGGCATGATGGCTGACGCCTGTAATCCCAGCGCTTTGGAAGGCTGACGCAGGCAGATCACAAGGTCAGGAGTTCGAGACCAGCATGGCCAACATGATGAAACATCATCTCTACTAAAAATACAAAAATTAGCTGGGTGCAGTGGCACGCGCCTGTAGTCTCAGCTACTCGGGAGGCTGAGGCAGGAGAATAACTTGAACCCAGGAGGCGGAGGTTGCAGTGAGCCAAGACCGTGCCATTGCACTCCAGCCTGGGTGACAGAGCGAGACTCCATCTCAAAACAAAACAAAACAAAACAAAACAAAACCTCCAACGGGACCCAGTAAAGGGAAGCAGGGGTTTTATCAGTATCTAACTGACCTGGGAGAAGGGAAATACTCAACTCCAGTCCACTCTAGCCATCCTACCCAACCTAAGAGGAGAAAACAAAACTGAGAAACATTTGTGAAGTTCACAGTCCAGAGGCATAGGCTCATTAAAAGACTGAGATATAATCATAGGATTATAGAATGCTTCCTCCCCACACACTTTACCACCACATTACTAAAGTCCTATTTACAGCAGTTCCTTTTACCTATTTCTCAAAATCTGGCTATCAATAAAAAAAAAAAAAAAAGGCATACTAAAAGGCAAAAAACAAAACAAAACAAAACAAAAACACAGTTTGAAGAAACAGAGCAAACATCAGAACCAGATATAGTAGGGATATAGGAATTATCAAACAAGGAATTCAAAACATTAATCATAAAATCAAATATGCTAGAGGCTCTATTGGTTAAAGTAGACAGCATGCAAAAACAGATGGGCAATGTAAGCATAGAGAAATACAAATCCTAAGAAAGAATCAAAAAGAAATGCTAAAATCAACAACACTGTAACAGAAATGAAGAATGCCTTTGATGGGCTTATTAGTAGACTGAAATCAGCTGTGCAAAGAATCGCCAAGCTTGAGAAATTTTGAAAAGTAAAAAGCAAAGATAACAAAGACTAAACATAAAAATAAACTAAAAAAATAAAAAGAATTTAAGGAAAAGATAAGACTGAATTAAAAAATCAGAACACAATATTCAAGAACTGTGGGACAACTATAAAAGGTGTAACATACACATATTGGGAATACTAGAAAAAGAAGACAAAGAGAAAGGAACAGAAAAAAGTATTTGAAAAAATAATGACTGAGAATTTTTCCAAATTAATATCAGAACCTGACCACACATACATGAAGTTCAGAAAACACCAAGCAGAATAAATGTCAAAAAAAAAAAAACAAAAAAAACTACACCTAGGCATATCATTTTCAAACTACAGGAAGACAAAGACTTTTTTTAAAAAAATTCCTAGCTGGGTGTGGTGGCTCACACCTGTAATCCCAGCACTTTGGGAGGCCAAGGCAGGTGGATCACAAGGTCAGGACATCGAGACCATCCTGGCTAACACGGTGAAACCCCGTCTCCACTAAAAATACAAAAAATTAGCCGGGCGTGGTGTCAGGTGCCTGTAGTCCCAGCTACTGGGGAGGCTGAGGCAGGAGAATGGTTGAGAACCCAGGAGGTGGAGCTTGCAGTGAGCCGAGATGGCGCCACTACACTCCAGCCTGGGCTACAGAGCAAGACTCCGTCTCAAAAAAAAAAAAAAAAAAAAAATCCTAAGAGAAGCCAGAGGGGAAAAACAATTTACAAAAAGAGAAAAAAACATAAGAAATACATCTGACTTCTCTTCAGAAACCATGCAAGCAAGAAGACAGTAGAATAAAATACTTAGTACTGAGAGAAACAAGGCCCACCAACCTAAAATTCTATAGTCTACAAAATTATCCTTCGAAAAAAAGGCAGAAATCAAGTTTTTCTTAGACAAACAAAAACTGAAGTAATTTGTTACCTATAGACCTGCTTTGCAAGAAATATTAAGTTATTTAGAGAGAAGGAAAGTAATACAGGTCAGAAACTCATATCTACCTAAAGAAAGGGCATTGAAAAAAGAATGAATGCCAGTAAAATAAAAACTCTTACTTTTTCCTCTGGGGGCGGGGCACAGACAAACAAAAAGACAGCAGTAACCTCTGTAGACTTAAATGTCCGACAGCTTTGAAGAGAGCAGTGGTTCTCCCAGCACGCAGCTGGAGATCTGAGAACGGGCAGACTGCCTCCTCAAGTGGGTCCCTGACCCCTGACCCCCGAGCAGCCTAACTGGGAGGCACAACCCAGCAGGGGCAGACTGACACCTCACACGGCCGGCCAGGTACTCCAACAGACCTGCAGCTGAGGGTCCTGTCTGTTAGAAGGAAAACTAACAAACAGAAACGACATCCACACCAAAAACCCATCTGTACATCACCATCATCAAAGACCAAAAGAAGATAAAACCACAAAGATGGGGAAAAAACAGAGCAGAAAAACTGGAAACTCTAAAAAGCAGAGCTCCTACTCCTCCTCCAAAGGAACGCAGTTCCTCACCAGCAACGGAACAAAGCTGGACGGAGAATGACTTTGATGAGCTGAGAGAAGAAGGCTTCAGACGATCAAATTACTCCGAGCTAAGGGAGGATATTCAAACCAAAGGCAAAGAAGTTGAAAACTTTGAAAAAAATTTAGAAGAATGAATAACTAGAACAACCAATACAGAGAAGTGCTTAAAGGAGCTGATGGAGCTGAAAACCAAGGCTCGAGAACTACAGGAAGAATGCAGAAGCCTCAGGAGCCGATGCGATCAAATGGAAGAAAGGGTATCAGCCATGGAAGACGAAATGAATGAAATGAAGCGAGAAGGGAAGTTTAGAGAAAAAAGAATAAAAAGAAGCGAGCAAAGCCTCCAAGAAATATAGGACTATGTGAAAAGACCAAATCTACGTCTGATTGGTGTACCTGAAAGTGACGGGGAGAATGGAACCAAGTTGGAAAACACTCTGCAGGATATTATTCAGGAGAACTTCCCCAATCTAGCAAGGCAGGCCAACATTCAGATTCAGGAAATACAGAGAATGCCACAAAGATACTCCTCGAGAAGAGCAACTCCAAGACACAGAATTGTCAGATTCACCAAAGTTGAAATGAAGGAAAAAATGTTAAGGGCAGCCAGAGAGAAAGGTCGGGTTACCCTCAAAGGGAAGCCCATCAGACTAACAGCGGATATCTCGGCAGAAACTCTACAAGCCAGAAGAGAGTGGGGGCCAATATTCAACATTCTTAAAGAAAAGAATTTTCAACTCAGAATTTCATATCCAGCCAAACTAAGCTTCATAAGTGAAGGAGAAATAAAATCCTTTACAGACAAGCAAATGCTGAGAGATTTTGTCACCACCAGGCCTGCCCTAAAAGAGCTCCTGAAGGAAGCGCTAAACATGGAAAGGCACAACCGGTACCAGCCGCTGCAAAATCATGCCAAAATCTAAAGACCATCGAGACCAGGAAGAGACTGCATCAACTAACGAGCAAAATAGCCAGCTAACATCATAATGACAGGATCAAATTCACATATACCAATATTAACTTTAAAAGTAAATGGACTAAATGCTCCAATTAAAAGACACAGACTGGCAAATTGGATAAAGACTCAAGACCCATCAGTGTGCTGTATTCAGGAAACCCATCTCACGTGCAGAGACACACATAGGCTCAAAATAAAAGGATGGAGGAAGATCTACCAAGCAAATGGAAAACAAAAAAAGGCAGGGGTTGCAATCCTAGTCTCTGATAAAACAGACTTTAAACCAACAAAGATCAAAAGAGACAAAGAAGGCCGTTACATGATGGTAAAGGGATCAATTCAACAAGAAGAGCTAACTATCCTAAATATATATGCACACAATACAGGAGCACCCAGATTCATAAAGCAAGTCCTGAGTGACCTACAAAGAGACTTAGACTCCCACACATTAATAATGGGAGACTTTAACACCCCACTGTCAACATTAGACAGATCAACGAGACAGAAAGTCAACAACGATACCCAGGAATTGAACTCAGCTCTGCACCAAGCGGACCTAATAGACATCTACAGAACTCTCCACCCCAAATCAACAGAATAGACATTTTTTTCAGCACCACACCACACCTATTCCAAAATTGACCACATACTTGGAAGTAAAGCTCTCCTCAATAAATGTAAAAGAACAGAAACTATAACAAACTATCTCTCAGATCACAGTGCAATCAAGCTAGAACTCAGGATTAAGAATCTCACTCAAAACCACTCAACTACATGGAAACTGAACAACCTGCTCCTGAATGACTACTGGGTACATAACGAAATGAAGGCAGAAATAAAGATGTTCTTTGAAACCAACGAGAACCAAGACACAACATACCAGAATCTCTGGGATGCATTCAAAGCAGTGTGTAGAGGGAAATTTATAGCACTAAATGTCCACAAGAGAAAGCAGGAAAGATCCAAAATTGACACCCTAACATCACAATTAAAAGAACTAGAAAAGCAAGAGCAAACACATTCAAAAGCTAGCAGAAGGCAAGAAATAACTAAAATCAGAGCAGAACTGAAGGAAAGAGAGACACAAAAAACCCTTCAAAAAATTAATGAATCCAGGAGCTGGTTTTTGGAAAGGATCAACAAAATTGATAGACCACTAAAAAGATTAATAAAGAAAAAAAGAGAGAAGAATCAAATAGATGCAATAAAAAATGATAAAGGGGATATCACCACCGATCCCACAGAAATACAAACTACCATCAGAGAATACTACAAACACCTCTACGCAAATAAACTAGAAAATCTAGAAGAAATGGATAAATTCCTCGACATATACACTCTCCCAAGACTAAACCAGGAAGAAGTTGAATCTCTGAATAGACCAATAACAGGAGCTGAAATTGTGGCAATAATCAATAGCTTACCAACCAAAAAAAGTCCAGGACCAGGTGGATTCACAGCCGAATTCTACCAGAGGTACAAGGAGGAACTGGTACCATTTCTTCTGAAACCATTCCAATCAATAGAAAAAGAGGGAATCCTCCCTAATTCATTTTATGAGGCCAGCATCATCCTGATACCAAAGCCTGGCAGAGACACACCAAAAAAAGAGAATTTTAGACCAATATCCTTGATGAACATTGATGCAAAAATCCTCAATAAAATACTGCCAAACCGAATCCAGCAGCACATCAAAAAGCTTATCCATCATGATCAAGTGGGCTTCATTCCTGGGATGCAAGGCTGGTTCAATATATGCAAATCAATAAATGTAATCCAGCATATAAACAGAACCAAAGACAAAAACCACATGATTATCTCAATAGATGCAAAAAAGGCCTTTGACAAAATTCAACAACGCTTCATGCTAAAAACTCTCAATAAATTAGGTATTGATGGGACATATCTCAAAATAATAAGAGCTATCTATGACAAACCCACAGCCAATGTCATACTGAATGGGCAAAAACTGGAAGCATTCCCTTTGAAAACTGGCACAAGACAGGGATGCCCTCTCTCACCACTCCTATTCAACATAGTGTTTGAAGTTCTGGCCAGGGCAATTAGGCAGGAGAAGGAAATAAAGGGTGTTCAATTAGGAAAAGAGGAAGTCAAATTGTCCCTGTTTGCAAATGACATGATTGTATATTTAGAAAACCCCATCGTCTCAGCCCAAAATCTCCTTAAGCTGATAAGCAACTTCAGCAAAGTCTCAGGATACAAAATCAATGTACAAAAATCACAAGCATTCTTATACACCAATAACAGACAAACAGAGAGCCAAATCATGAGTGAACTCCCATTCACAATTGCTTCAAAGAGAATAAAATAGCTAGGAATCCAACTTACAAGGGATGTGAAGGACTTCTTCAAGGAGAACTACAAACCACTGCTCAAGGAAATAAAAGAGGATACAAACAAATGGAAGAATATTCCATGCTCATGGGTAGGAAGAATCAATATCGTGAAAATGGCCATACTGCCCAAGGTAATTTATAGATTCAATGCCATCCCCATCAAGCTACCAATGACTCTCTTCACAGAATTGGAAAAAACTACTTTAAAGTTCATGTGGAACCAAAAAAGAGCCCGCATTGCCAAGTCAATCCTAAGCCAAAAGAACAAAGCTGGAGGCATCACTCTACCTGACTTCAAACTATACTACAAGGCTACAGTAACCAAAACAGCATGGTACTGGCACCAAAACAGAGATATAGAGCAATGGAACAGAACAGAGCCCTCAGAAATAACGCCGCATATCTACAACTATCTGATCTTTGACAAATCCGAGAAAAACAAGAAATGGGGAAAGGATTCCCTATTTAATAAATGGTGCTGGGAAAACTGGCTAGCTATATGGAGAAAGCTGAAACTGGATCCCTTCCTTACACCTTATACAAAAATTAATTCAAGATGGATTAAAGACTTAAACGTTAGACCTAAAACCATAAAAACCCTAGAAGAAAACCTAGGCATTACCATTCAGGACATAGGCATGGGCAAGGACTTCATGTCTAAAACACCAAAAGTAGTGGCAACAAAAGCCAAAATTGACAAATGGGATCTAATTAAACTCAAGAGCTTCTGCACAGCAAAAGAAACTACCATCAGAGTGAACAGGCAACCTACACAATGGGAGAAAATTTTCGCAACCTACTCATCTGACAAAGGGCTAATATCCAGAATCTACAATGAACTCAAACAAATTTACAAGAAGAAAACAAACAACCCCATGAAAAAGTGAGCGAAGGACATGAACAGACACTTCTCAAAAGAAGACATTTATGCAGCCAAAAAACACATGAAAAAATGCTCATCATCACTGGCCATCAGAGAAATGCAAATCAAAACCACAATGAGATACCATCTCACACCAGTTAGAATGGTGATCATTAAAAAGTCAGGAAACAACAGGTGCTGGAGAGGATGTGGAGAAATAGGAACACTTTTACACTGTTGGTGGGACTGGAAACTAGTTCAACCCTTGTGGAAGTCAGTGTGGCGATTCCTCAGGGATCTAGAACTAGAAATTCCATTTGACCCAGCCATCCCATTACTGGGTATATACCCAAAGGACTATAAATCATGCTGCTATAAAGACACGTGCACACGTATGTTTATTGCGGCATTATTCACAATAGCAAAGACTTGGAACCAACCCAAATGTCCAACAATGATAGACTGGATTAAGAAAATGTGGCACATATACACCATGGAATACTATGCAGCCATGAAAAATGATGAGTTCATGTCCTTTGTAGGGACATGGATGAAATTGGAAATCATCATTCTCAGTAAATTATCGCAAGAACAAAAAACCAAACACCGCATATTCTCACTCATAGGTGGGAATTGAACAATGAGAACACATGGACACAGGAAGGGGAACATCACACTCTGGGGACTGTTGTGGGGTGGGGGGAGGGGGGAGGGATAGCATTGGGAGATATACCTGATGCTAGATGACGAGTTAGTGGGTGCAGCGCACCAGCATGGCACATGTATACATATGTAACTAACCTGCACGTTGCGCACATGTACCCTAAAACCTAAAGTATAATAATAATAAATAAATAAACAAATAAATTTTTTTAAAAAACTGTTACTTTTGTTATTCTTAATTGATCTAACATCTAACAGATCAAAATCATACTAGCAATAATGTATTTCATTATATGTTCTTGTATGTGTATGTATACATATATGTGTGTGTATATACATATATACATATATATAGTGTGTGGGGTATGTGTGTGTGGGCTTATATACAGGCATAGCTCATTTTATTGCATTCCATTTCATTACAAATTGCATTCCCTTTGTAAAAAAAAAAATTGCATATTTTTATAAATTGAAGGTCTGTGCTCTAACCCTGTATTAAGCAAGTCCATCAGTGCCATTTTTTCAACATCATGTGCTCACTTTCTGTCTTTGAGTCATATTTTGGTAATTCTCATAGTATTTCAAGATTTTTCATTATTATTATATCTGCTATGATGAACTGTCATCAGTGACCTTTTATGTTATTATTGTAATTGTTTTGGGGCGCCATGAACCATGCCCATATAAGATGGCAAACAATAGATAAATGTTGTGTATGTTCTGACTGCTTCACCAACGGCCATTCACCCATCTCTTTCTCTTTCCTTGGGCCTCCCTATTCCCTAAGAAACAAAAATATTGAAATTAGGACAATTAATAACCCTGCAATGGCCTCTTAAGTGTTCAAGTGAAAGGAAGAGTCATATGTCTCTCGCTTTAAATTCAAAGCTAGAAATGATTACACTTGGTGAGGAAGGCATGTCAAAAGCCAAGATAAGCCAAAAGATAGGACTCTTGTGCCAAACATTGGCCAAGTTGTGAAAGCAAAGGAAAAGTTCTTGAATGACATTAAAAGTGCTACTCCAATGAACATATGAATGATAAGAAAGCAAAACAGTCTTTTTGCTGATATGGAGAAAGTTTGAATGGTCTGGATAGAAGATCAAACTAGCCATAACATTCCCTTAAGCAAAGGCCTAATCCATAAGAAGGGCCCAACTCCCTTCAATTCTATGAAGGCTGAGAGAAGTGAGGAAGCTGAGAAGAAAAGTGTGAAGCTAGCAGAGGTTGGTTCATGACGTTTAAGAAAAGAGGCCAGGTGCGGTGGCTCACACCTGTAATCCCAGCACTTTGGGAGGCCGAGATGGGTGGGTCACCTGAGGTCAGGAGTTCGAGACCAGCTTGGCCAACATGGCGAAACCCCGTCTCTACTAAAAATACAAAAATTAGCCGGATGTGGTGGCACGCGCCTGTGCTCCCAGCTACTCAGGAGGCTGAGGCAGTAGCATCGCTTGAACCCAGGAGGCAGAGGTTGCAGTGAGCCAAGATCGCACCACTGCACTCCAGCCTGGGTGACAGAGCGAGACTCTGTCTCAAAAAAAGGAGAGAAGAGAAGAGAAAAAAAAGAAATGAAAAAAGAAGCCATCTCTATAATATAAAAGTACAAGGTAAAGCAGCAAGTTCTGGTATAAAAGCTGCGGCAAGTTATCAGGAGGATCTAGCTAAAATCATTGATGAAAGTGGCTACATTAAACAACAGATTTTCAATTTAGATGAAACAGCCTTAATGTAGAAGAAGATACTATCTAGAACTTTCATAGCTAGAGGTGAGAAGTCAATACGCATATGAAAAGATGCTTTCTTTAATCAGTTTTGTAGCTTTCCTCATATAGATTTTGTACATGTTTCATTAGATTTATACCTAAGTATTTCATTTTGGGGGGTGCTAAAGCAAATAATATTGTGTTTTTAAATTTCAAATCTTACATGTCCATTGTTGGTATATAGGAGAGCAATTAATTTTTGGATATTAACTTTATATCCTGCAACCTTGCTATAATAGCTTATTAGTTCCAGGAAGATTTTGTCAATTCTTTCAGATTTTCAACATTGACAAATATGTCATCTACAAATAAGAACAGTTTTATTTCTCTCTTTTCAATCTGTGTATCTCTTCTTTCCTTTTCTTATCTTTTTGCTAGCTAAGACTTCCAGTATGATATTGAAAATATGCTCCACATCATGTGTCATTAGGGAAAGGCAAATTAAAACAACAATGTGATACCACTATACATCTATTACGATGGCCATAACCCAGAACAGTGAAAATCGTAAATGCTCGCAATGATGTGGAGCACAGGAATTCTCATTCTTTGCTGGTAGAAATGTAAAATGGCACAGCCACTTTGGAAGACAGTTTGGTGATTTCTTCCAAAACTAAACATACTTTACTACACAATCCAGCAATCACCTCCTTGTTATTTACCCAAAGGAGTTGAAAACCTATATCCATACAGAAATTTGTACACAGATGTTTATAGCAGCTTCATTAATTGCCAAAACTTGGAAGCTGCCAAGACATCCTTTTGTATGTGAATGAATAAACTGCGATACATTAAGACAATGGAATATTATTCATATGCTAAAAAGAAATGAGCTATCAAGCTATCGAAAGACACTGTGGAAACTTAAGTTCATATTACTAAGCGAAAGAAGCCAATATTAAAAGGCTACAGACTATATTATTCCAACTATATGACATTCTAGAAAAGGCAAAACTATGGAGGCAGTAAAAAGATCAGTGGGTTTCCAGGTGTTAGGGGAAGGGGAGGTATGAATAGGTAGAGTACAGAGGAATTCTAGGGCAGTGAAAATACTCTGTATGATAGTATAATGGTGGATACATGCCATTAATACATTTGTTCAAATGCATAGAATGCACAACGCCCATGTAAACTATGGACTCTCAGTAATAATGATGTCTCAGTGAAGTTCATCAGTTGTAACCAGTGTCCCACTCTGGTAGTGGATGTTTATAACGGGGGAGACTATGCATTTAAAGGGTACAAGGTTTATGGGATATCTCTGCATCTTCCTTTCCATTTTGTTGTGAACCTAAAACTGCTCTCAAAATTGTCTTTAAAAAAATCTTAACTACCATTTACTGAATTATTCCTCTATACTAAGGACTGGAAGCCATCATTTAATTCTCACTCAACATTTAATTCTCACAACCACCCTATGAGAAAAGTACCACCACCTCAATTTTATAGAAGACAGAAGCTTAAAGAAGTTATACACTTTTCCTAAAGTACACAGCTAGCAACCCATGAAGATGGGGTTCTAACTCAGGAGTTGACAGGTTTGTTGTTATTGTTTTCTGTAAAGGACCAGATAGTAAACAATATTGGCTTTGTGGGTCATATGGTCTCTGTCACAACCACACAAGTACTCTACTCTGCCACTATAGCATGAAAGTGGCCAAAGACAATATGTAAACTAATGAGCATGACTGTGTTTCAATAAAACTTTATTTATAAAAATAAGCAGTGGGTAAGATTTGGCCTGCAAGCCATAATTTTCTGACTCCTATTCTTGCTCAAGACTAATCTAAGCTTCTTGACTCAGATTTAATGAAAAAATGTTTTTTATATCTTTACATCCCCATCAACATCTAGCAGACCAACCATGTATGCATAGGCACTCAATAAATATTTGTTGATGGAATGACCAATAAATAAATTCATTCAACTAACACTTATTGGTCATCAACTATGTCCTAGGCACTGTTGTAATCACTTGTCCTAGGCATTGTTGTAATCACTTTTCCTAAGCACTGTTATAATCACTTGATATATGTCACTGAACAAAAAAGAAATCCTTGCCTGTGAGGAGCTTACAATTTATAAATCTCCAACTCATATAGCATAATTATATGGGTTTCATATTGCTGCCATAACAAATTCCCACAAACACAGTGGCTTAAAACAACACAATTCTGTTATCTTACTGTTCTGTAGGCAAGAAGTCCAACATCAGTCTTACCAGGCGAAAATGAGGGCATTAGCAGGGCTGCATTCCTTTTTGGAGGATCTAGCGGAAGATTTGTTTCCTCACTCATTATGGTTCTTGGCAGAATTCATTCTCTAAACACTCCCAGTATCTCAGATACTCCCAGGATCTCAGAACTAGCAACTGGGTGTTGAATCATTCTCCTGCTTGCATCTTTCTTTCTGATTACAACCAGGAAATGTTCTCCAATTTTAAGGACCCATGTGATTGGGTCCTTAAATTGGGCCTACTTGGATAATCCAGTATAATCTCCCCATCTCGAGATAACGGTAGTCACATTTGAAAAGTCTGTTTTGTCATGTAACGTAACATATTCACAAGCGCCAGAGAGTAGAACATGGGCCTCTTTTGGGGGACATTATTCTGTCTACCACAAATACCATCATAGAATTTTATAACAACTCTGATGAATTTGATCTTTACCAATGGATCATAATTCTAGTGAGTCAATATGATATAAATAATAAATTATTTAATTATAAATAAAATTATAAATTAATGTGTGTGATAATCCATTGATCTCGGAACAAATTACACTTTTCCCAGCTTTGCTCAAACCTGTAGATTTGAGAATTGCTAACGCTCAAGCCAGTCCTAAATAATGCCAGGAGTTTTCCAAGACTCTTACCTAAAATTAAAAACATTAAAAACAAGTCTTTTTATCATAAGTCTGGCATATCTTGAAGGAATTCTCCATTTTGAACACAAACTGTGCATTCTTAGCTCCTGCCTAAAAATAGGATTCCTACATGTCATTGAACTGAAGTGCCGTCCCTGCCCTTGCCATGTTAGCTCAGGCCACTTGACTGGGCCTCCGCCTTGGTTTTATGATTTGCATTTCAGTCCCCTAACATTGACTAGAATTTTAGCTGCAAAGCTGTCATCTTCTCTAACCCTTACCAATCCCCCCTACTGCATTTATATTCCAGGCAGTGGTCAGGTCTTCCTCCAACTGAGATGGACAATATCAATCATAATGCAAGACTTTTAGCTCCAGGAGAGTTACTCTCTGGTTTGCCCAACCTTTTACTGATGATAGACACTATCTAAACTGGCCCAGGTTCCCCTAAGCCACAGCATTGAGGCTTGGTCTGCTCATCACTCTAGCTTCTCAACCCTAGGCCTGCCCTTAAAGCTAGCCTAGTTCCCAAAATCCAACCTTATGTGTATTACTTGTCTTCCTTAATGGCCCCATCATCTACCCACGGTTAAATTAAAAACCCTGGAGGAATTTTCCATTCCACTCTGCCTTTATCCCCAACTTTAAATCACCATATTGTGCTGATCACCATGGAACAAACAGAGAAGGACTGGCTTGGCAGGGGAAATAACAGTTTCTGTTTTAGAGAAGAGGCCCACTTTTCACCCCTAGACATTCAGCAACCCTTGCCAATGAAGCACCCTCAGGTCAGGGGAGAAGGTTCTTTATAATCTCTGGAATGAAGGGAGACTTTTGAAAGTTCTGGTTCTGGTTCAAGTAGAAAGAATATTAATCTTAGAGTTTTAAAGACCTGATTTCTTTTTTAGGCTCTGCCGCCTACTTTGACCATTTTTTCAACGAGGAAATGCAAATAACACCTACCTCACGGGGTTGCTGTGAAAATTAAATAAGGTAATGAGTATGAAAGCACTATGTAAAATGCACATATCAGCTGTTATCATTATGATTATCCTACTAGTGCCCCCCTGTCTCCACTGCAGCAAATATTACTACTGTTCAGGGTGATGGGTGAATATTATAAAGCTAATCATTCAGATTCATTCAAAAGACCATTCACTTTTGTTTTATCATATTAGCAGAGGTTATTTTATTCTAATCCTGTCCATCAAGTTACATTTTGGACAGAGCTCAGTCTGATCGAACCTGCCAATATCAGCTTGGCTCTACTTAAAGATTCAGTCAACCACCTTCTCTGAAAGCACAAGCCAACATTTGTGTATATCTGTATCATAAATCATATGCTAACAAGTGCCAAAAGCAGTCACCTCTTTTATGAAATCAGTCACTGATTCCCAAGACTGAATTAGCCCCTTCTTCTCCTATTTTCCATCATATGTTGCCAACCCTATGATAGCATTTATAATATGGCATTATGATGGTGTCTTTGACCTTCCACAAGAGATTGTGAGCAACTCTAGGGTAGAGATTTAGTCTTTGTATTCTCATTCACGGCACACAGTAGATAGCCAATACATGTTTATTAAAATAAAGGAGGGAGAGCCGGGTGCGGTGGCTCATGCCTGTAATCCCAGCACTTTGGGAGGCCGAGGCGGGCAGATCACCTGAGGCCAGCATTTCAAGACCAGCCTGACCAACATGGAGAAACCCCGTCTCTACTAAAAACACAAAAAATTAGCCGAGCGTGGTGGCACATGCCTGTAATCCCAGCTACTCAGGAGGCAGAGGCAGGAGAATCGCTTGGATCCCAGAGGCAGAGGTTACAGTAAGCCGAGATCGTGCCATTGCACTCCAGCCTGGGCAACAAGAATGAAACTCCGTCTCAAAAAAATAAAGAAAGAAAGAAAGAAAAATAAAGGAAGGAGTAGAAGGAGATCCACACTATAGGGGAAATTACCCCTTAAATAGCTACATTGCTCTAGCATATTTTAGGTATGCAGGAATTTCAAATAAAGGAGAAACAAAATAAAGAAAAACCATTCTTTCCAAAAATCTCCAGTTTACTTTTCTACAGCATGTTTAAAAGGTGTTATCAGTCGTCTGTAAGTGCAACATAAATTAGGCTAATTATTCCAAACACTTCACATTAGAGACAGGTGAAAGAAGACGCAGTTTATTTGAACCTCTCAGCTCTTGAATGTCCTGTGCCTTCTGGAGAAGGAGAGAGCTTAAGTTTTATTTAGAGAAAAATCCAGGATTACATATAGAATGTAGACGTGTTTCTGAGAAGGAAGATCAGAGAGGGAGGAAATTTTCTCATTTGGAAAGTTGTTCCTATAAGAATTTTAATTATATACTTTCAAATAATAACATCACCTCTCTTGATATCATATAATCCCTTGTTGGTAATCTTCCTTGATATTTAAGTTTAAAATCAGCCCAAGTAACCCTTGGATTATATGCAAATGAAAATTCTGTGCTATTGCAGATACTTTTTAAGGCACTACTATCATTGGAAAACAAGATTCTCCTGGGTTAGGTAAGAGGTCAGGGCTTCAATGACTACGCTACTGTGCTTCAGTCATGCATCACAAATGTTGACATGTAACCCTGAGAGTCTTGCGGAAATGCAGATTCTGATTCAGTGGGTATGATTCAGTGGATCCAGGTCATGTACAAAGGATCGGAAATGAGACTATTTCTGACCTTTTAACATTTCCAACAATTTCCCAGGTGATACCCAAGCTGCTGATCTGCAAACCACACATTGAGTAACAAAGTTATCATAGACATGGTGATTTTTAAAAATTCACTATCAGTGAAATTTTTTAAGGTAACCTACCACTGTATTTCCCCTATGTCAGTGGTTATGAAAATTTTCCACTTAACACCTTTTACTTGAGAGAATAACAGCTTTAATAAGCAGCCTTGAAACACTGAAGCTTTTCGTTAGTCCGAATTTAACCACTATGCAAAATGTGGCTTATGTAATGATTAAGAAATGATAATGTCCTTGGCAGATGAGGTAAATTATATTTAAGCTACATTTTTTTTTCTTCAAAAAGTCCTTTTTCTATGGCTCAACACGGGAATAAAAGGGATTCTCATCTCACGTGAGCATTTCCCAGTAATGAGATACCTCTTGGAATAATTTAACTGACCAGGACAGCCAATCCAGACAGCCCTTAATCAGTACTGACAAACTGAAGCACCTTAAAAGTAAAAGAAGTTGTGTTTTCCAACGCTTGCCATTTTAGATTTTAGCCATGCCCTAGAGCTATAAAACTGCTTCCTCATCAATCCATTCTCCATGCCGAGCAGTCAAGAGTAGAAATTTTAAACTAAATGATAGAAGAACTACAGCTCCTAGACAGCATACATTCTGCCATGGCAGTATTGAAAATCTGCAGGCCCTCACACTCAGATTGAAAGTTTTCCCTCTCATTTTCCCCTTCTCACTAATCCTCTTTTTTTCTCAGTTTCCTCCCTACCTTAAGCAGTTGATATGCTGTATAAAGTTGTGGATGAAGTAAATCTTATGAGAAAAAGTATATTTTAAGTGCACTTAACAAAAATTACTTTTTGTGATAAATTCTATATAAAGAAATAAATTATTCTTTGTAAACAATCATTCCCCAAGTATCTGTTAACAAATTTTTCAAGCTCTCGTCTCATCATTTTAAAGCAGAATATCTCTGCACTTTCACAACACATCACTTTAAATACTTTCGTTTTGTTGAATTCAACAAAGGGAAACTAACACCCATGAGATTGGTGAAGGATCTGGGGCTATCAAGAGCAGTAGGTGGCTACTAGTAGTAGGGCTGAAAAATAATGGAGAGATCCATTATCTAGAACCCAGGAAGACCTGTGGTTATAGGAAAAAGACACCCTGTGCCCTTGGATACAGGAATACAGCCACTTCCCTTCCACTGGTCAAACTGAACCCTAAATTGACAATGTCAATAGAGGTCAGACTCCTAAAGCACAGAGCAGGAGAGCAGGGTAGGGAAGCATGGAGATAGAACTTGTAAGGCTGTAAAAAGAGCACTGGGCACAGTGGCAGGTATAGGTAACATATAGGAAATAGGAGAGTTGAGGGAACATTCACTTACTGAACGCTGAGACCATTAATCCCTTCCCCACAGTCACAGTAGCCAGGCTTCAATACTCCAGGCAGGAGACTGGATGGTTCATCTCTAGGGGATGAAAAAGAAATGAAAAACTAGATTAAATATTGGAAGACAAAATTGAGAAAAAAATACTTAATGTAAAGCCAAAAGACAAAGAAATGAAAAATCAGAGGATAAGAAAAGTGAGGAGGAAGCCAACAGTTCCAACATAAATAAACAGTTATAGAGTCCCAGAACATGAAGGGTGATAATGAAGGAGAAGAAATCATCAAAAAATAAAATTCAGCAAAACTTTCCAGATGGATTTCCAGATTGGAAAGACTTGCCAACTATGCAGCACAATAGATTAAATCAGGCCCTCACCAAGGGAACTTTACCATAGAATTTAAGAGCACGGAGACAAAATGAAGATACTGTGAGCTTCCAGAAAGGGAGAAAAAACAGGTCATATACAAAGGATCAGAAATGAGACTATTTTTGACTTTTTAACAGCAAAGTAAGAAGCCTGTAGGCAATGGAGCGATACCACCAAACTTCTGAAGGAACACAATACCCAACCTATAATTCTACACTTAGCCAAGTTATCAATTAAAAGACTTTTTCAGATATGCAAAAACTCAAAATTTTATCTCCTAGCATCTCTTTCTCATTTGGTTACTGAAAAATGTGTTATATCAAAATGAAGGGTGTAAACCAGAAGAGAGGAAGAAGTAGAATACAGAAAACATAAAACTCAGAGACAAAGATATCCCAGAATGACCCATATGCACCATGCAGAGAAAATAAGCAGTCCAATTCAGAGAGATTTCTTCAGAAAAAAATAAAATACCTGATGCATTAGGGAGAATTCAGATAATTAATTAGGGAGAGAAGTTGAGTTAGTGATAAGTATGTATAAAACTAGGTAACTATAACTTAAGGCAATTATTAGTATCAGAAAAAAATATTTTGCAAAAACCAGCGGCCGGGCACGGTGGCTCACGCCTGTAATCCCAGGTTTGATCTCTTTAAATAATACCATATTTCTTAGAAGTTTTGTTCATTTAAAAAATTCTCACCGGGCGCGGTGGCTCACGCCTGTAATCCCAGCAGTTTGGGAGGCTGAGGCGGGTGGATCACGAGGTCAGGAGATTGAGACCATCCTGGCTAACAAGGTGAAACCCCATCTCTACTAAAAATACAAAAAAAATTAGCTGGGCGCGGTGGCGGGCGCCTGTAGTCCCAGCTACTCAGGAGGCTGAGGCAGGAGAATGGTGTGAACCCAGGAGGCGCAGCTTGCGGTGAGCCGAGATCGCGCCACTGCACTCCAGCCTGGGCGACAGAGCTAGACTCCGTCTCAAAAAACAAAAAAACAACAAAAACAAAGAATCACAATATATGATGCAGCTCAGTTATAGTGTTTACACAGTTACACTAATGTAAATACGGAAGATTGAAGATTTCACTAACTTACAAGAGGAAGTATGAATACGTGAGGATGGAGGAAAAAACAGAATGGAATTTTCATTTTTCTTTCTGGAATGTCAATCAATAATATTTATACCCAGAAAATCAAGAAGTAGAAATAAAAGCATGTTATTTAGGGAAATAGAGATATATACTCAAAGATATTGAGTATCAATATCTTGTAGTTTTCTGTATAATTGGTACAGAAATAATAAGCGGACATATTTTTCTGCATTCAAAATTTAATGAAAATTTTAAATTAAATTTAAAATATGAAAATAAATTTCAAAAATTTAAAGATAAATAATATAGGATATTTCTGTCACTTCTGAGGTATGATAATTCACAAATTACAGCATGCAATTCTTGTCTTTCTTTACATGATTGTTTTTAATATATTCAATTGCAAAGGGAAATGTTTGCTTTCTAATTATTTCATAAAGCATGATTAAACCAAATGTTAGCGTTGAAGTAAATGATTCATCTTATTCTTTTGTCCACTAAAACATGAATAAAGAACCTAGATGCATCTTTGCAAATTTCTACAATTTCGAACATTGATTAATCTTTGTACCATATTCAGATTATTATGACTTGAAATTCTTCTTGAAAGTTGGCATTACCCTTAATGAAATACTGGAAGTTTGAAATAATGGAAACTCCTTGCTATATAATAGATGAAAATTATAAATCTTTTTTCCTAAGACTGACTTTCTTTGTCAAGACTTTGATGAACAGTTTCTAATAATGACATTTTCCCAGGACAATTTGATAATTATACTGTAGAATTCTTAATTAAGTTCTGTTGCTTCAACATGCCAACACTATAGCACATCAACAATGTGAATTTTCTCCTCCACTTTGTATAATGCCTCTTAAAATCTATGATAGGAAAAATTTATCTTACTCATTTCACCAATCTCCTAACCAGAAAAAAAAAAAAGAGGATATGGCTTCATAGTGTGCTTAGAGAGCAGACAGAAACTGAGAAATATGCTAAGAAAATACAAAGATTTACTTAAAATTCGTTTGCATAGTAATGTGAAAATATATGTCCATGACTATTTAAGTTATGAAAAAATGAATAGGAGCACTGAAGTGAAAAAACATAATTATCAATTCCAAATCAAAACATGAAAAAAAAATCAAGCTCTTTAATTCACATTTTATATGTATTAGTTTATATAATCCTAAAAACAAGCCTATAAAATAAACACTATTACTATAGTAACCTATTTTACAAATAATGAAACTGAGACATGAAGGTGAAGAAATTTACCTTGCTGGAAAGTTGTAAATATGGAAAGTAAAAGTAAACGCAAACATCTTTGAGCAGAAACTATCCTTTAAGTCACTATTCTAAAACAATTTATATTTAACTTTTAGCTAATTATGGTTTTCCAACAGATTCTATTTGTGTAGTAAAAATATAAGAACAGTTTATCTTTCTTCTCATTCATTTTCAACTTCAATGCTGTTATGCATTTTCTCCAGTGTTCGTGATCCAGTCCTAATCTAGCTTTAAGAAAAAAAAAAAAAAAAAAAGCAAGCAACTGGAGCCAAGATGGCCAACCAGATGCAACCAGGAAAAGCTTCGACCAATAAGAGAGACCAGACCATCAAGGAGACCAGGATATTCTGAACAGATTTTTAATAAGAAGGCATTTTAGAAAGAAGACATACAACAAATGCAAACCCTAGATGATAGGGGAGGAGGCTGGGAACCCTGTAGGGGGTTGCCAAGCACCAGGACTTGTTCCTGGCCCTGAGAAGCTCCTAGGAAAGGGGTGAGTGAAATGGGTGTGGAGTGGCCCACTTTCACCATGGACCTCCATGATCCTAGCTATGGGAGACCCCACAGTTCCCAGGCACATTTGAGCTGGCAGCGAGAACTGCCTAGCAAGTTGGCAGAGACAGAACTCCAGCCTGTGTGGAGCCCAGAGGGTTTGGCATGAGATTGGCTGCAGTGGAGCATGGCCATGGGCATCCATCCCCCAAGACTTGCCATACCCCTCTAGGTAACTTTAGGCTTTGTTATTAATAGCTGCCAGACCTGGACAGAGCAAGGCTGTCTTGCCCTTGAGAAAGAAACAACCTGATCTGAAAACCCCCTGTCTTCTGGCCTCTCCCAGGATTCCTGCCTGGCTGAAGCCACTTGCAGCACGACCACTGCCATAGCTCTTTCGCCAGCATACCCCGCCTAATCATTGCAGTGCTTCTGCAAATGGACATCCACCAGCAGACACCAACCCACAGCCTTCCCCAACCAGTGTGCAATCACCTGCAACCTCCCCCCACTGCCCTGCCAGCATACACGTGTGTGCAGACCTGCCACCACCTTGCCAGCGCAGATGTGCACGGGAGCCCACCACTGCACCACCGGAGTGCTTTTCCCAGCAGCCCCATCAGAGTGTTGTTGCTAGCAGACTTGGAACACTCTGACCTCTCCAGCATATCAGGTGCTTAACCTCAAAAGGCCGGAGAATAAAGCTGTGGGTTTGGTACCAGCCTCCCGAGTTTACAGCATGTAGCCCAGCAGTGCTGAGTTGAGTCTTGGCTTCCTGAAACCATCCAGAAATGAAGCCAATTGACTAAGCCCAACTTACACTGCAATCAAACCCTCAAGGACCTCAAGGAATATAAAAGCAAAAAGGCTCATTCAAAAGACAGCAGCTTCCAAGATTAAAGGAACATCAGCCCACAGAGATGAACAAAACTTCCAAGAAATATGGTATTATTTAAAGAGATCAAACCTACTAGTCACTGGCATTCCTAAAAGAGATGGAGAGATAGAAGGACATTTGGAAAACTTATTTGAGGATATTGTCCACAAAAATTTTCCTAACCTTGCTAGAGAAATCAACATGCAAATTCAGAAAATTGAGAACCCTTGCAAGACACTATACAAGATGACCATCCCCAGACACATAGTCAGCAGATTCTCAAAAGTCAACATGAAGGAAAAAAATTTTAAAAGCAGCCAGACAGAATGGACAGGTCACATAAAAAGAGAATGTCATTAACAATTGAACTTTCAGCAGAAACCTTATAATCCAGAAGAGATTGGGGGCCTGTATTCAGCATCCTTAAACTTTTCACCATTCAGAAAAAAAACAAAAAAAAAGTGCAGCTCACTGCCAATGCTCATTTAATTTTATATAAACACACTCTTTGAGGCTGAAGCAAATCTGACTGATTTTCAATGTGAAAATAAAATATAAAAACTGTTCTTGGAGTTATTTCTAAACAGAACTAACACCAGAATCATCTGAATCTTTAGAATCCTCTATTTCAGGAAAATCAGATTCATCAAATTAATCTTTGGCCAATAACTATTTGAGAACAATGTTAACATCATGCATAGGATTCCTACATTTTCTAAAATGTGACATTCTCAGTGATCAAGAATTACTATATTTTGTAAATGGAAATACCACTACTATAAACAGAATGCTATAAATATAATAATGTCTTTTGTTTCTAAGTTGATATACTAGAGCAATGCAACAATAATAATAAAAGTGAGATATTTTGTGGTAAATTTATCTCAGAGTAAATGCTGCAGCTGCTAGCAAGTATTCTTGGGGTATATGGAAAAAGGGTTAAAGAAAAGAAATTCCAACCAAGAATTTTATATCCAGCCAAACTAAGCTTCGTAAGTGAAGGAGAAATAAAAATCCTTTTCACACAAGCAAATGCTAAGGGAATTTGTTTCCACCAGACCTGTCTTACAAGAGGTTCTTAAGATAGTGCTAAACATGGAAATGAAAGACTGGTACCTGCCACCACAAAAACACACTTAAGTACATAGCCCACTGACACTATAAAGCAACTATACAATCAACTCTACATAACAGCCAGCTAACAACATGATGACAGGATCAAATACTCACATATCAATATTAACCTTGAATGTAAATGGGCTAAACACCCCCACTTAAAAGATACAGAGTGGAAAGTAGGATAAAAAAGCAAGACTCAACTATAGGTTTTATTAGTCAGAGTTCTTCAGAGGGACAGAACCAATAGGATATATGTATATACAAAAGGGAGTTTATTAAGGAGAATTGGCTCACACAATTACAAGGCAAAGTCCCACGAAAGGGGAAAAGAAAGAAGCCATCAGTGGCTAATTCGTGTTCGAAAGCCTAAAAACCAGGGAAGCCAACAGTGTAGCCTTTGGCCTATGCCCAAAAGCCCAAAAGTACCTGGGAAGCTGCTGGTACAAGTCCC